>NC_071117.1:8610000-8700000 GCF_024256425.1 Clarias gariepinus
AAATGTCAATCTGTTTAACGCATTCATTCATGAGAAATGTCAAGTCCCGGTTTGACTTGAATGCAGCTTTGTGGAAAAAAGTTTGAAAAAGAACTTTATATGGCTCAAGAGTGCGGAAACCTTTTTGCCCAATTATGGTGGATTAGACTGAGACTTGAGCTGCTGTTGAAGCCACTGGAATCGATTTTTAATAATAGCTCCAACTGTGGAACAGTTTTTTAATTTACTGGTTAATTAGCAAAACTTAATAGCTGTCCTCTCAGTTAGTGATCACGACCACTTCAATACCAACTCCTAGTGTTTGCACACACTCTCTTTTCTCTCGCTATTGACATTTCCTACCCACAATCAACCGCCCCCTCAGGCTCCAGCGCTTTGAGAGAAAGGATTGGAAACATTTCGCTACCTTAATTTACTTTCATTGTTTCATTTGCGCGCATATCCGAGCTGCTTCGCGTGAGGACGTGTGGAAAGAACAGGAGGACAGAGGGGTCAAATCCAGACGTATTGGGCAAATGAGACAGACCGCTGTTGTTCATCAAAAGGGTTTTCTGACCATACATCTCACACACACACATACTGTAGACACACTCGCACGGATACACATGCACACCTTTAGCAAGTATTTGTAATTTTTAAAGTGATTAGAAAAAAACGCAGCTGAAGCTGTTCTTTAAACCAGACTCTAAACTATAATCGTGTCGTTTATAAATAAAAAGGAACCAAACTTAATAACGAGATAAAATCCTAAAAAAAATCTTATATTCATCAAAGACATCAAAGACATGACTATGCAAATTAATTCAGTAAACATGCAACACGTTACTATAATTAAAGCATCTTATTATTGCTTTTTCAATGATTAAGATGCGTTTTAGTGCACTAAATCATTTTATCTCACACACACACACACACACACACATTATCAGGAAACTTGAACAGGGAGAGGTGAGGAGGAGGATGAGTGAGGCACGGAGACCTGAGAGAAAGAGGGAGAGAGAGAGAGAGTATCTGCCCTGTTGCAAATCCTCTTGAGCAGCAATTAACACATTTTAACAACTCATTAATGTATTTTTTCTCTCAACCAGTTTTCAGCTGTTCACTGTGTAAATGGCCAGATGTGCACAGATGTGGGTTAATTCTCCAAATAGCCGTCTGACTGCTGAATTCACACGCCGTCTCGGATAAGGTCTGTCAGTCTCAGTGAAGGAGGCGTGGCCTCTGTGTGTCAGTCTCAGTGAAGGAGGCGTGGCCTTTGTGTGTCAGTCTAAGTCAAGGAGGCGTGGCCTTTGTGTGTCAGTCTCAGTGAAGGAGGTGTGGCCTCTGTGTCTGTCAGTCTCAGTGAAGGAGGCGTGGCCTCTGTGTGTCAGTCTCAGTAAAGGAGGTGTGGCCTCTGTGTGTTAGTCTAAGTCAAGGAGGCGTGGCCTTTGTGTGTCAGTCTCAGTGAAGGAGGCGTGGCCTTTGTGTGTCAGTCTCAGTAAAGGAGGTGTGGCCTCTGTGTGTCAGTCTAAGTCAAGGAGGCGTGGCCTTTGTGTGTCAGTCTAAGTCAAGGAGGCGTGGCCTCTGTGTGTCAGTCTAAGTCAAGGAGGCGTGGCCTCTGTGTCAGTCTCAGTGAAGGAGGCGTGGCCTCTGTGTGTCAGTCTAAGTCAAGGAGGCGTGGCCTCTGTGTGTCAGTCTCAGTGAAGGAGGCGTGGCCTCTGTGAGTCTCAGTGAAGGAGGCATGGCCTCTGTGTGTCAGTGAAAGAGGCGTGGCCTCTGTGTGTCAGTCTCAGTAAAGGAGGTGTGGCCTCTGTGTGTTAGTCTAAGTCAAGGAGGCGTGGCCTCTGTGTGTCAGTCTCAGTGAAGGAGGCGTGGCCTTTGTGTGTTAGTCTAAGTGAAGGAGGCGTGGCCTCTGTGTGTAAGTCTCAGTAAAGGAGGTGTGGCCTCTGTGTGTCAGTCTAAGTCAAGGAGGCGTGGCCTCTGTGTGTCAGTCTCAGTGAGGGAGGCGTGGCCTCTGTGTGTCAGTCTCAGTGAAGGAGGTGTGGCCTCTGTGTCAGTCTCATCGAAGGAGGTGTGGCTTGTATGTGTGTGTGTGTGTGTCAGTGAAGGAGGCGTGGCCTGAGGATCATTCTTTTAGGAATGTAAAAACTCTTGGAATTAGAAAATGTCAGAATGAGAAAGCTGTAAATCAGCTGAAAGATTTGACTTTTTAATGACTTTTATTAAGGTAAAAAAAAAAATCAAGTCTGATTGATTTGAAATCTTAAAGCAGTATCTGTGTGTGTTTTTATCTGGATTTGTGGAACAGCTGTAATGTCATATTGATTTCAACTTCTTTTTATTTTCCTTCCTGTTTCAAAAGAATGTAACTGATGTTGTTTTTATAATGATGTTTAAACACCATGTCTCTATAAATCCCCGCTGTGTGTGTGTGAGTCTGCATACCCAGATGACGTCCTGATGATTTATGACTCAGTATAATTATTTATTCTCTCTCTCTCTCTCTCTCTATGCCAAGCTGAAATTATCTTCGAACAAATACATGCTTTAAACACAAGTTTCATGTCTCTATCATGTTTTAAGTTTGTAACAAGTTTGTGATATTTGTCCAGTTTTATTTGGTGTCTGTTACAAGAGCAACACCGCTGTTGGACGGAGATGACACACGAGCAGGTGCAAAGAATGACAGGGGACGAGAAACACCTCCACAACCCGATACACCACATGCCTGTCTTATCTGATCACTGCTGTCGTCATCCAGCCCTCATACACATTCTTTACACACACACACACACAAACCAAGCTGGAGGTCTATCTTTTTTTTTTTTTTAAACATTCAGAGTAACATTTTTCACCTGGACAAGTGACAGGCAGTGACGGACATACAGGTGGAGATAATAAAGAAAGAGAGAAAGAGAGAGTTACACAGCACGCTGCTCACCGTATCTCATCTCTACACATGACAACACTCTTGTCTTTCTCTTTCACTATTATCGTTCTGTCTCAGGTGACCTGACACGCTCAAGGCCTTTGACTCAGGGCTCTCACAGCTGTGTGAGTGTGAAGTAAACTAAACGAGCCAGACGGCAAACCTGAAAAAGCAAGCAGGGAGCTATAGGAGTACACCCTGTATGGACACCAGAGAACCACACACACACACACACACACACACACTCAACAGTCCCACAGTTGACACTTTATTTTTCTTCCCAACAAATTTATTGTGTCTCTTTGTTTTTGTTTTTTTTTTCCTTTTCGACCGAACCTTACTCCCACATCTGACATGTTTAGATAAGCACGTAAATGAGCCATGGTGTGTTTTCTAACAGACAGGCATGACAGCTTGGTGAAAAGAAAATCAGATCTCATCTAACGCAGGGTCACGAGAACAGATCAGATACAAATCAGACATGTGACGGGGGCGGATCAGACAGCCTGTCACACTGAGTTCACTGAATAAATAAAAGAAGGAAAGAAATGGATTTTTTTTTTTTTGTTGCAAGAACATGTTTGGTATAGAGTCCAGGGTTCGATTCCAGTCTTGGGGTCTGTGTGCATGGAGTTTGCATGATTTCCCCCGTGCTTGGTGGGTTTCCTCCGGGTACTCCGGTTTCTTCCCATGGTCCGAAAACAATCAATAAACATTAGAGTTCCCAAATTATCCAAAGTAAGTGTGTGCCCTGAGATGAATCGGCATGCTGTCCAGGGTGTACTCTGCCTCCTGAGGCCCTCGCCATCCTGTGCACAGGAGAAGTGGTTTAGAAGATGATTTAATTAATTAATGCTCAATATAAAGTACTCATGATGGATAGGCTGCGGGGTGTGTGTGAGGCTTAAGAGGCCGTGCCAATCTTATTATTGCTTTATAATATATAAAGCATACATATACTTTATAAGCATACACATACTTTATTATACTGTATATATATATATAGAAAAAAAAATTGACACCCACTCACAAGATTGAATATGAATAAAGGTCGCGTCTTTAATGGTGCAAAAGCAAAAACTTCACAGAAAGACATTAGGATGTTCACAGATCAGCCACAACAATAACAGCACACAACATAAACACACTAACATTGATTTTCAATTATATTCTAGTAACCTGGTGACAGGATCACTGGAGCTCAAGACTTACAGTACCTATGCCTGTGGGCAAACCAAAGACCCGCCTATCTGGTCCAATCCCACAAAAAGGTCAATTGGTGGGAAAAAAATCAATGCCGGTCACGATAAAGATAAGAAACTAGACTTTTAGACACCTAGTACACCAAAGTCTGATGGGGCCAAAGAGTTCAAAACCACTGATCTGTCATCCAAACTCACTAATGTCCTCATTCCAAACACCACAGCAGACGCCCTGCAAAGTGCCAAAGAGCAGCACCGCCCAGGGGACAAAAGGGATGTGTGCAATACTGGTCTTGATGTTGTGCATTGTAATGTTATGGCCGTTAAGTGTAAATATGAATATATGCAGTATATACAGATGTATGACATTTGGTTTTTTTTATTATTTTTTTTTTTATTTCTTTCCATCATATGACAGCTACCAGCCAGGGAGAGTGAAGTGCTTTCTTGAAGACGCACGCTTCCTTCAGTTAAACCATCAACTGCTGTTTAGAAACAGTTTCACCCTCTTGGAGGGTCGGCACAGGCATATGTTGCATTATAATCAGATGTGAATTCGTAAACAGGTGTTGCGATTTGGTCTTTCGTAACTTGAGGTCTGAAGTCTTCCTTTTAAAAGGTTAAAAATTGTTTAATTTTGTCAAGTTTTAGCAATTGTAAGATTTGTCTTTTAATATGTTTTAATATCACTATATCAGATTCGGCCCTGATGCCAGTAAAATGGACTAATACAGTACCACTATAATACTGTGTGTTATTCACGTGGTGTAAAACCACCTAGCTTGACTACTCTTCTGGATCAGCTGTTCATAGAGTTGCAGATTGTTCAGTCCCAGGTAGTTCACTTGTAACTTACTGCTGGGGCATTTTATTTAGTACAAATAAAGGAACCATCATCAATCGTCTGGTTATTGAGTGCAGACGTGAGTCAACAACTCTATGGACAAGGATGAATACCAAGCTATAACAAGTGAACTTTGACACACAAAGTCACGCTGTAAACCCACAGCAGCGATGTTTTGTACACTGAACATAAAGGAAGCGCTCAGTGTGATAACTCTTTAACAGGCTGGAATGGTTTAAAGTGGATACTAAATTTCAGGGGGGGGGGGGTTGGAGGGGGGGGGGGTTATTATTAAAAGTAGAGTGCTGTGTTTTTGACCGTAAAGTAGCAACTGACTTTGCTGTAACCTCTTAGGTGTTGAAAAATATGATAATTACTCAAAAAATTTCAACATCTGAATAGGACATGCAGATGTTGAGTTCTGAAAGATGTTGAGAAGGAGAAACTGTGACTGGATAATAGTGCACACTGGGACCTCTCATATAATGCCAGACTGCCATAACACTTTGACCATTGTTGCCATATGTCCCTGAATAACATCCCATTCCAGATTCTCCCCTTACAATACAATACACTTTTCTGGGAAGGCTTTCTACTAGATTTTGGAGCCTGGCTGTGGAAATTTGTGTTCATTCAGCTATAGGAGCATTAGTGAGGTCAGGCAATGGTGTTGGCCTAGCGGTAAGCACTGTTCCCATTCATCTCCAGGGTTTAATTCTCACCTCTGGTTCTCCCCATGCATGGTAGTTTGGGTTTGGGTTCTCCAGTTAGCTCCCACAGTCAGAAGACATGTAGAGTGAGTGTGTCTGCTTGTATGCCCTGTGATCGATTGGCACCTCGTCAAATTGTGCCCCAAGTCTACTGGGAGAAGACGCCAGGCCTCCCACTGCCAAAGGTGTTCAGTAACCTCAATATCATTCACTCCAAGCTTAACACACCATTTCTTCATGGACATTGTTTGAACCAGTTTGGAAAAGGCTTGGACCTCTGACTTAGTTTCACTTTCTGAAGTGAAACTGTAATGCTACTGGGCACAAAGATTCATTCTATACGATTGTGGATTCATGTGCTGGATAAAGTACCTTGTACGTTTTGTGCACTGGTCTGGCCATAAACTTCGTGATCTTGCACTCTACACTAAATATACATTTACATTATACATTATGTGACTGGGACCATATATAACTATTATCTCTCCTCTTCTACACATGTCGTTCCTGAGCTGACAGTGATCCAGACTCCCTCTGCCCTCTGGACCTGTCTGACCCATCCTGGTGCCCCGCTTCTGGTTGAAGATCCCGTCACATGTACAGTATGCCCCGTGTGTCTCTTTCATGTCTGGGGATGATTCTCTCTACCTAGAAGACGGTTCTGGCCTCGACTGATGTTGACAGCTGTTTCTCTGAGGACTTGACTTGGCCGCAGTTGCTCGATAGTTCAGGACTGGAATTTCCTACGAGTTTACCTGAGCCTCCAATACAGTAACTACTTGGACTCCATATTAATATCATTTAACATCACCTGTTATACTAAACAGCCTGCCACCTACTGTAACACACAGTATGCGTGCAGATCAATCCCTGCTATCTGTTATCACCCAGATGAGGATGGGTTCCCTGTTGAGTCTGGTTCCTCTCAAGGTTTCTTCCTATTACCATCTCAGGGAGTTTTTCCTTGGCACTGTCGCCCTCGGCTTGCTCACCAGGGACAAACTGACCATTTTGATTCATACACATTCACATTCCTTACAAACTTAAATAATTCTTTTGATTGTGTAAAGCTGCTTTGCGACAATAACAATTGTTAAATGTGCTAAACAAATAAAATTGAACTGAATTGAATTGAACATTGCATTTGCTCCCCAAAAACAAACGTTTGAAAAATGTGAGCTTTTGTGAAATATGTTATAGACAAAGATTTTTACAGAATCCGTTTGTTGTAATAATAATAAAAATAATAATAATAATAATAATAATAGGCAATATTTTTGTAAGAACATTGCATTAATTGTGGGAAAAAGATCATTCCGAAACAGGGAAAATACAGAGCTGTAGGAAAAGAGCTTGCTCTTCAATCTGGCTGTTAGAGAAGCACTAAGTAACAGGGAAAAAAACATACTGAATCTATAAATCTTTCTTTCAATCTGCTGCTCGTCCAGCTGGACGTAGACGTTCTTGTCAGCAATGTTCTTTGCTGTCAGATTGCAAAACCACATGTTTTAAATATGCCAGAAGTGTCGAAACATTATGGGAGTTGGTAGAAACTTGTGTGTGATGTCATAACTCAGACTCATTTAACTCTTTCATCATAAATGCTTGGTAAAATATTTCAAACTAAAGAGGTACAGGAGACAGCACAGTGAAAAGATCTCTGAAGTGTTTACAACAAGTGTTTATATGAATTGAGGGATCATTTTAAAAAGATAAATGTTGGCTATTTTTGCTTAGTTAGGCAGAATATACTGTAATAATATCAGCTCTTGTTTTATCATCAGTTATTTTTTTAATGAAACTTGCTGCACATTCAATTTAATTCAGTTTTATTTTTATAGAGTTTTTCCACAGTGGTCACTGGACCTAAGCAGCTTTACATAAATAAATGAATGAATAAATAAATAAATAAATAAATAAATATTGGGGGAAAACGTGGGGAAAAAAAGGATAAATTCGAATTATTAGTTTGTCCCTGCTGAGCAAGCCGAGCGTAATGGAGACAAGAAAAACGCACTGAGATTGGAATAGGAAAAAAAACTCTGATTGAACCCAGACACAACAGGGAACCCATTCTTATTTGAGTGATATGTGATAGCATGAACATCCATCCATCTAGGAACCTCTGTAGTCTAACTAGGGACTGTGGAGGACAATGTTGATGTCCATTATTCCCATTTTTGCAACCATGGTAGGACCTCCAGGTCAACATCCACATGCTCATTCACACACTACAGGCAATTTGGGAATGCAAATTAGCCTAATCTGCATGTCTTTGGATTATGGAAGCAAATGGGAGTACCCAGGGGAAACACACTAAGCACTCCACACACGTGAACATGAACCTCAAGGCAGAAATCGAACCCGGACCCTGGAGGTGCTAGGTGACATTGCTAACCACAATGGTACCGTGCCATCAATATGACCATAAATCTGTGCTATATATATTTGTTATGAGTTCAATAAGAGGAAAGATGTTTAATCTTGTTTGAAGTTGATATAAAGTCTACTTTCACTGATGGAGGTTTGGGTACAAAACTCTTTGAGGCATGTTATGTCCTTGGACGTATTTGTTTTTGTTTTTTTCTCGTAATTAGTCTTAACCCACTGAGCAACTGCAGTCACAACCCATTACAGAAAAATCCATCCCAGTCCAAGACTTTCTTCATGGTCGAATGTTAACATTTCTGTTTAATTTTATGTATTGTTAATAAACTTTCTAATAATAGAAAATGTTACAAAAAGGTTTTGCTTTTAAAGTTCAAAAAGTACCACCTCTGGGAAATCTGAGGCTTATTTATTTCATCACTGTAAGAAATTTAATGTGATACATGAACTACCACGTCTAGCTGAAAGAGAAGAATCTTATTTCCTGGCCATGTTTATGGTATTTCTTATCTGGAGGTTGTATATTAGATTTCTTTAGTTTATCATTAGCTACATTTACTTAACATACCTGTGTGCTTAGTGTTATGTTAGCTACGACTCTGTACTAGTGTACTAGAAGACAAAGAAACATTGCAACTGAGCTTCTGGATAAGGGAAAACAAAAAGTTTATTAACATGCTCTTGCTTTTTTAGAAAGAAAGTGTGTGTAACTCAGAAAGATGCTATTGATCTAAATGTGTGTAACTAATTATTTGTCATTCATGCTTCTGTACAAACAGTATGTTTCTGATCGGCAAGAATTACTCTAGTGCATCCTAGCCTCAATAATGGCTTTGTGTTTGTTTAACTTTTATCCAATGTCTTCAGGCCTGAGTGAAAATTATCATGCAGGAATGTCACTTTTTTGGTTGGCCAAACTGGAAAATGCAGCTGTGTTTATGTTTTTAAGCACAAAAAATACGACAGGGAGAGAAGGTCTAAATCAGTCAGACTGGTGAAAGATGAGTTTTAGTGAGCTAAAGGGAAGAAAGAGTGGTTTAGATTACCATCAATAAAAGTTGTGAAAGCCTTGAATTGACAGATTTTCTGAGATACATGCTAAAATGTTTTTTTTTTTTACTTGGTCTTCTTTCAGACGGTTCAGTTTGGATGAGTCAATGTCCACTCAGATTCCAGTTCTTACCTGACATGACTCTGATGTGGTCCTCTGCTGTTATCCTCTGCTCATCCACCTCAAGTTGTTGGTAAGTTCTGTGTTCTGAGATGCTTCACTATTCACCAGACTTGAGCCTTTATATACTTCCTTTGAGCTTAAACTAGTCATGCCAGTCTCTTCAGACCTATATTCAACAGGTGCTACCCAGTAGCCTGCCTATTCTTCTCAGAGAATCACTGCCAACTAGCCTGGTCAGTTTCTTCAGGTTTCTTTGGCACTATTCTAACCAGTCTGACCCCTCTCCAGAACCAGCTTGAATGAGTCTGGACAGTCTACTTAGACCTCTATTCCACCAGCACCAACCAGTCTGGCTAGTCTCCTCAAACCTCTCACAAACCAGCACCAACCAGTCTGGCCATTCTCTTCAGACCTCTCTAAAACCAGCTAGAACCACTCAGGTCGCTCTCTTCAGACCTTTCTCAAACCAGCACTAACCAGTGTGGCCAGTCTCTTCAGACCTCTCTCGAGTAAGTCTGACTGGTGTGAATGACTGGTCTACTATGACCTGTCCTGAACCATAGCCAACCAGTGTAGTAATTTTTTTCAGACTTTTCATGCATCTTCACCAATCGCTTAAGAGTTCTCTTGAACTAACGACCCCACAGACATCAATGGAACCAGTGCAAACCATGGGCCAATCTCTTGAGTCTTCCAGCGAACCAGTTGGAACCTTTCATGGATGGTTTTAGTTTCTCACCCCAATCCATGCAAACTAAGCTAACGAGATCATGGGGTTCAAATCTTGAATATCAATAAAAATCTGTCCATTTATTTATGAGTTGCATATTGGCTAAAAGAAATGTTCGGAAAGCGTACATTAATTATCCTTCACTGCAGCACAGCAAAATCTGATTATCTATGTCACTTGTTCCTCTCTCTTTCTCTATCTCTCTCACTCTTTTTCTCCATCACCCTCCCATGCCCTTTTCAACTCTGCAGGGAGATGGTGAGAGACCAAGCATTCTCTTGCAATAAGTGTTCCTATATATGGGTCTACGAGGTCACAGACACACACACAGTCACACAATCTGGGCATGAAGTTTAAGGGCTGATGAGGAAAAATAAAATCCCTCAAGGTCTCTGACGTTGCACATGTTCCCACCATTAGACGAAATGCAAACCACTCTACAAGGTCAAAGGGGAAATATGGCTGAACAAATTGAATCTTGGGCAGTTAAATGAGTCAGCATGGCCCCACAGCACCACCACCTCGGCTCTCAGCTCATGTCCTGCATAATAAATATGTGTTATACATCTGTGAAAAGAAAAAATCATCCCAGAAGGCATATTTTTCCAATCTGACCTCTGATTTAAAGTCAGCACAGAGAGGAGAGAGTTAAGAGACATCCTTTCTTAGGATTTCCAGTGGACAAATCAGGGGGGGGGCGGTGGGGGGACGTGGCAGGTTCGATGTTCTGTAGTAGCAGTGCAGTCATTGGTTTTGGCAGCTGGTGTCATTCTTGTCTGCCCAAAATGTCAGAAGAAATGAGGGTTTTTTCTTTTTTTGAAGATTGCAGGAATCTGCAGGAAACTGCATAAATGATTGATAAGCATTCATGTACACACTCACACCAATATACAGTGTATAATGGAAATCTAAATTAGGGCTACAGTTTACGATAACCATTAGGTGTGTAAGAGAGAATATGAATAAAAAGAATAATACAGGCAGCTTCCACTGTTTAGCAAAAACACAGCATACTCTGGGTCATACACACTGCTCATGCTTAACTCCATGTATCCCATCTCTGCAAGCATCAGCATGACAATTTTCCCCTGAACAATAACAGTTACACTCAAAAAAATAACTTGTTGAATGAACGTAATTAAATTATGGAAAGAATTTCCACCTAATTTAATGGCTTTCTTTCAGCGTTAAGCAATTTTGTTGGCCCAACTTAATGTTCTTAGGTTCAGTCAAATTAATTTTATTAGGTTCATTTAACTTATTTACTACAGCTGCGTCCAACATAATTTAATACTGTTAACATAAATGAATAGCGTTGGTACAACACATTTTTCATTTGTAAATTACGTTGATCCATTTAAATTTCAAGCCCTGGTCAACAGAATTCTGTGAAGGAAGGAAGCATAAGACAAACGGGATAAAACGGAGACTTTTATTTTACACCAGCAGCAACTTACAAATGAAGTCTCAGTTTGAAAAGATGTACAAAAAACATAAAACACCACAAATAAGTATTAATTATAGAAAAGAAATTTTACCACCAACAGAAAGTTTTGTACTTTATAACTGTACGTTATGGCTTTTAAATATGACCGTTAGAGACGGTTGGTCAGGAAACTCCTGAAGTCAGATGCAGACGGCCACTTTCAGTCACAAACTGCTGTGGAAAAATACAGAGATAGATTCAATTAAAATTCATGATACTTAATTTATCAAATGAACAATATTTATACTTTCTTCCTCTCGCTTCACAACTCATGAGAACAGACCGAAACCAGAACCGAACCGCAGATTAAGCACGCGCATATAACCGTCGGTATTTTAAGTGTGATTAAAAATACAAGAAATAGCTTAAACCAAAATAACGTGACTAAAGAGCAGGTGACATTTATGTCCAATATTTGGTTTCTATTTAGAAAGACGGGAATTAATTCCTGCTTACCTTTTCCACACGACCGCCAAACGTTTGTCTTTTCAACACGCTGTGTTCTCTTCTCGCGATATTTCCGGTTTTGCTATTTCCGGTTTTGATAGTGACAAGATCTCTTTGCTTTATCTCAACATGATTGAATCTAATTCATGTTAAGTTGTTGAATTTCATGTAAATACAACATAGTTTATTCATGTTTATCTTGGAAACATGAAATTATTATGTACAAAACACATAATACATTTTAGTACATGTAACAGGTAGCCATGTTCATTTTTTTGAGTGTACCTACATACAGTACAAACTAAATAACAAAACTAAAAAACAGCCTTTTTCCATCTTATTGCAAAACTTAGGAGCATCTTATCCGCATCAGATGCAGAAAAGCTAGTTCATGCATTCATGACCTCCAGACTGGACTATTGTAATGCATTACTAGGTGGTTGTCCTGCATCCTCAATAAACAAGCTTCAGTTAGTCCAAAATGCAGCCGCCAGGGTTCTCACTAGATCCAGAAAATATGATCATATAACCCCAATATTATCATCCCTGCACTAGCTACCTGTTCAGTTTAGAATTAATTACAAAATAGTATTACTTACATACAAGGCTTTAAATGGTTTAGCTCCCACATACCTAACCAGTCTTCTGATACGCTATAATCCACCACGCTCCTTAAGATCACAAAACTCCGGACTTCTTGTAATCTACAAAATCTACAAAAGGGGGTAGGGCTTTTTCATATTTAGCTCCAAAGCTTTGGAATAGCCTTCCAGACAGTTTTCGGGGCTCAGACACAGTTTCCCAGTTTAAAAGTAGACTCAAGATGCATTTATTTAATCTGGCATACGCATAACTCATCCCATAACTTCATACATCAGTACATCTGTCCTGAATGGCAACTAAGCTAATTCACTCCATCTTTTCTGTATTTTTCTACCCATCCCGAGGCATCTGGAGATTGTGCCAGCTTCAATAGACAAAGGCCAACCCTGCGAGGATCCTGAGGCATCCAGAGAAGGACCAGCTCCAGCTGGATTTAGTTTTATGATGGTTGGAGCTACACATGCTGCTCATGTGCTCCCAGTGATCCAGACCCCATCTGGCCTCTGCACCTACTGACTTCCTGTGCTGAACTGGACTTCATGTTAATTTAAAGAACTTCTGTTATATTGAACTTTTGAACTTTTGAACTTCTGTTATATTGAACTATTTCTATCCGTTATCACCCAGATGAGGATGGGTTACCTGTTGAATCTGGTTTCTCTCAAGGTTTCTTCCAATTGCCATCTCAGGGAGTTTTTCCTTGCCACATGTCGCCGTAACCCTTGGCTTGCTCATCAGAGACATTTCATTTATTCATCTCATTATTATCTAGACACATTTTTCTCACACATACACAATTTATTATTTTTTTTATTATTGTTATTATTTTTAATTGAAAAAAAAGAATTTCTTTAATTTTTGTGAAGCTGCTTTGAGACAATGACCATTGTTAAGAGCGCTATATTAATAAAATGTAATTGAATTAAATAAAATAAATCTTACAGGTGTATCTGTTTCCAATCTGACCTGCTGAGAGGTTGCACAGCTCAAATGACACATCAGATCAGTCCTACTTTCAGGTACACGAAGCAAGTGACTGTGAGGTTTCAAGATGGGAAGGAAGGAATAAAGGAAGGAATAAAAACAGAAAAGGATCAAAGCATCTGAAAAGCTTTAAATCTTAGGTACATTGTGAAATCCAGTGGAATAAAGTGGCAGAAGATACAGCACAAATCAGACACTAGCAGGTTCAGGACAAATTGAGTGAGCAATTATCAGAAATGTGTCCAAGCTCTGACACTAAAGGGGTTTCCAGATCACTGGAAACATCTACATCATCATCAATTTTTGTTGAGAATATGATTAAATTCAAGGCATTTGGTCTAATGCCAAAGCATACTGTTTGGTGCACATCAAGTGTAACCCAACACCTTATGTATAGTACGATTTCTGTGATCAAATCACAGGTGGTGGTTGCAAATGGGCAAAGCCAAATACAAGAAAATTGTTGAGAAATTTATGCTGGAAATATACTGAGTGAACAAAAAAAAATACACATTTAGTGTGTTCCGTCGACTTTAGCTTTGCTTATAGCACACAACGTGGTTTCTAGTTCATGTGTGAAAATGATTCTTCAAGCTCCCAGAACCACTCTTTCACGGTTTAAGTCCTGAAATATGACCGTCCCTGTCAGGGTTAAACATTTTTTTTTTTAAAAACCTGATGCACCCATTGCCCTGGGATAGGGTCAAACAAACCACATGACCTTTTTATGTCACTTCACAGTCCAGTCTTTATGCTCCCAAGCAAACTTGCATGATGGGTCTCACTAACAAGTGGTTTTCTTATGGACACACCTGTTTAGTAAAACGTTCTTAGCACATTGTGCGTGTGTGTGTGGGGGGGGGGGTATTCCAATTATTCCACCATTAAACATTTTTTTGTGATGCAATAATTTAAGTGATGTTTTCTGACCACTAGAAGTTTAGGGTTCAGCACTAACCTTCCAGGTTTTAATAATACATTGGACAGCTCCTAACCCAACTCCAGACATTGCAGCAATTTGTTTGAGTTGAAGCACATAGCAAGGAATGGCTCGGGGGAAAAGGATAATTTAAAATGTCTCAGTAAAAACCCAGTCTTAAACCCAATTAAAACTCAGCGGCACGACCTGAAAATTATTTTTCTCCAAATCGGGCTAATTTTCAGTGAGAAGTGGAAGAAAGTAGCAAAATGAACCCATGCAAAGCTCACAGAGACAACTCAAAGCTTCACTTGCTGAAAAAAGCCCAATCCACCCAGAGAGGAGAGTGAAGATGTATCTACTGTATAAAGCAGATTTACTTGTTTTTAACACTTTCTCAAAAACCCTCTTGATCAGTTTATTACTGTTTAAAAAAGGCAGAAATAAAAATCCCATTCTGATACAGTTGAACATGATGTTGCCCTACAGAATTTACATTTACATTTAGGATGACGCTTTCATCCAGAGTGACTACAAAAGTGCTTTGATGTTTCCATCATTAAATATCCGTTAACAAAGTAGGTTATTGATTAGAAGTACCTTCAGTCAAACACTGTAGGAAAGGGTTTCTTTTGTCTAGTTGCACATCTTCCTTGATCCCTGAGAGATGGTGGGACCAGTGCTAGAGGATCAGAGGCAATGTGGTGCAGTCCAGGGTGTGATAAGAACTAAGAGGTAAGTGGGTGCTGGGCCTTTTTTAGCTTTGTAGACAAGCATCAGTGTTTTAAATTTGATAGAGGCAGCTACAGGAAGCCACTGGAAGAAGCAGACAAGTGGGGTGGTGTGAATACCTACCAGAGGCTCTGTAAAGAAATTCAAGGATGGTTAAAACTGCAGCATCATTCATTCTTTTTTTTTTTTTGGAACTGGGTTATAAACAAGTAGCATCTCTATAAACACACGCCGTGGTCTGGAGCAATCACACAGAGCTATTTATAGGTTTTAGTGTACTGTACACTGTAGCTGTTCAAACCTTGTTTCAACACACTCAATAATGTGAAGGACTTCTCTACCTGACAGACCCAAAGACAACTCCCTACTAAAATTGGATCAATCGTTCCTGTGGCATTTATCTGGATTCCGTACTTGGCGTAGGCACGGAGCTTCTTTCCCTGCTGTCAAACTATAGTACTACAGTATAACTTCTCTCGACCGACCTTTTAAACCAAACATCCCTGAGGGCCTGCCTCAGTTTAACCCACGAGTATAACTGTACGCTTAAGTATATATATATATAATGATCTATTTTGTCACATATTAAATAGTTCCCCAGTGATGCATAGGAGCAGAATAGGACTATGCCTGCTGAGTGCTGGTTTCTCCAGAGGTTTCTTCCTCCTTCCTGTCCTCTTCTTATAATAGTTTTGGCTCTCGATTAGAACAAGAGATTGTTGAAGGGATTAGTTAGAAATATTAGTCACAGAAACTTTAAGTTCCAGATGTTTACAGATTAAAAAAATATATATTTTTTTTTGTTTTCCGTGGGTATCTAAGTGGTTAGCACTGTCGCCTTGGACCCCCAGGTCCTTGTTCTACTCCTGCTTCAGGATCTGTGTGTGGAGTTTGTATGTTCTCCCCGTGCTTGGTGGGTTTTCTCCGGATACTCCGGTGTTCTTCCACAGTCCAAAAACATGCATATTAGGCTAATTAGCGATTCCAAACTGTACGTAGTGTGTGAATGAGTGTGTAAGTGTGTGTGCCCTGCAATGGATTGGCACTCTGTCCATTATGTACCCCGTTTGATTCCTGCATCAGGTCTGTGTGCATGGAGTTTTGGTGCATTTCTCTGGGTACTCCCAGTTTCCTCCCTCGGACCCTACTGACAGAGTATATGAGAGTGTGTGTACTGCCCTTAGTGTGTGAATAAGAGTGTGTGTGCTTTTGCGCCCTGTGGTGGATTGTCACATCCATCCAGGGTATGCCCCACCCAGTGCCCCGAGTCCCCTTGTAAAGGCTCCAAACCTCCCATGACCCTGCATACAATAAGCGCTATGGACAATAAGTGAGTAATATAATGGTTAAGCATTAGACTTGTCAATTCAGGCAGACATGGCGTGTATCAGCGAAAAAATTTTTACATGCGAGAGAGAGGTTATTTTCATCAACCACAGCAAAGATGGCAAGAAATAAGGATCACTTTTTAAGCATAGTAGATGATACAAGACAAAATACAAGCCAGTAGATGGTGAGATTTCAGCAGAACTTTATACACATTGTGACAACAACCACACACTTTGTGTAGATCAAAGGCTTTAAAGCCTGAACACATCAAACACCATAGTACCTTTTGGATTTTTTTTGTCCTTGATTGTACTTGTGACTGCTTTCTACTGTAGGAAACAAAGATGAGAACAAAGTAAGTGAGATCAGGAAAACATGTACTGAAAGTGTGAGGCTGATCTCAAGAATGTTCTCAACCACTGTGAAGTTAACAAGGCAGTACAGAACATGTGTCAGCTGTGAATCATTCTTTTCTTTCTCCTTTCACTTCATCACACCTGGATTGTTTTAACCCAGGTCATCATCACCGCCTTCCCTCGTCTCTACCTGATGCCAAATAAGCGAGCTGACATTTGCGAAGGCAAAAGTCAGCTTTCGAACAGTTGAATGACTCTTTCCATCTTTATCCCCTTTCACCTGTTTCTTTTTCTTTTTTTGGTGATTAGAGCCCCAGGTATGGCACTCTACCTTTAATTCAAAGAACTTTGCTGATGAGGAACACTTTGAGTCCAGGAATAATCTCAATGCTTACAGAAAAAAACTGCGTAGGAGAAACTTCATTTTCATACGGTTCTGTTTTTGGGGGGGTTTCTTTCTTTTCTTAGCTATCTAAGACCACCATTGTATTTATAACTGTCAGGTTGTCAGTGGAAACGTTGCCCAAAGTCGGCTAATTACAATGCACTGTGCTCTGATATGATAGGAACTAAAAGTTCATGCTTTAATTCTATTCTTCCGAATTCTCCCCTGATGGAGCACGTCTTAGTCAGCCTGTCTCTTGTGCTCGATTAATTGGTGTAATTTGATTGTCAAATTGTTCTTTTTATATCACGGTGCTGCTGAGTTCTGGATCCTGATTGCGTAGATCTAAGATGTTGATTTTTTTTCTTTTAACAGCAGCTCTGAGAGTAGTGCAGGTTTATATTAAATATGCTATCTCTTCTAACGTTCATTTACAGGGGACGCTTTACATAAACACCAGTGACAGTTGAACTTTTTATCAGAAGGCTGTGAGTTCAAATCCCAGAAGTGTTGCACAAATGTAATAAATGTCATTTGCAGTTGATTAATATATGCTGTAAATTCATTAAAAAAACAAAACTAATCATTCATATGGTCAGATTCTCGTAGGGTCATTTGTTAAGTTTGATATTTTATGAATGATGGCATGGTTGTGTAGTACACCCACAGGGTCGATTCCCACCTCAGGTTTGTGTAGGTGAAGTTCTCATGCTCTTCACATGCTTGGTGGGTTTCCTTTGGGTACACCAGTTTTCTGACATCTTCAGGACAGGCTATTGAGCTCTTTATGGCTACTATAACATAGGTGAGAACTTGTTGTGTGGATGCCCCTCGAAATGTACCATCAAAGTTAAATCTATCATTCATGAACACTCTCGGATATACCGTGATGAAAAAATTTTCAGCTTAACAGTAACTCAGCTTCATCACACCACCTGTTGTTGATTATTTTCCTTTAACTGCATGACACTGTGTTCTTATATGGTTTTGACCTGAAATTAAATGACATAGCGAAAATATTATTAGGACACATGTTTCTTATAGTGTCTTATTCCATGTGTTTGTGTGTGTGTGTGTGTGTGTGTGTGGGTGCTGGCCTGGAGTCTAAATGATTCGGATTTGGCGCACAACACCGGACACCAGATGGCTCTAATTCAGAGGATGAAACAGAAGCAATTGTTTGTTTGTGCATGTGTGTGTGCTATGAGATTGAGAAAGTGAGTGTGAGTGCGTGTGAGATTCTGATTTATGACTTACTCATCTTTGAGTATTTGTGCAATGACAAAACATTTGTTCAACAGCTGATAGGAGAACAAATGGGGCTTTGCATGCGTTGTATACATTTTGCTCATATAGTAACCGTATCCATTGTGTGTGTAGTAGATGTGATTTAACATTTAGCGGGTTAAATGAAGTAGTACTGTTCCTCCACCTAACTACTTGATTTATTGTATATTAAAAAACATGCACACAATAGTTTGATGTATCTGGTATATGTTTGTTTTAGAAGGTGAGATCAATAAAAGAGTGTGCAGTATGAAGCAGGTAATATTTACCTTTATATATATGATGTTATGGTTAGGTTAGAAAATTTCTACTGTACATCTGCAGATGGAACACCTCACCAGTGGATGGGAGATGGCACAGTGATATGGTTAGGACAATCATCTCCATCTCAGGATGGGCGCAACGTCTTTTAATGTTCTTTATTTAGCACTGGGTTCTTTAAATTGTGTCCATGCTATGTGTAAAAAAGTATTTACACACTTACTGATACTGTACTGTATATGATTCTTTCTTAAACGTTTTGCTGCAAAGTTGTGTAGAATGCCTGTCTACGATGTCGTTATAATTTCTCTTCAATGTGACCATTTGGAAATTGTTCGCTAGGATGGAATTTGTTGGATTTGAGTTGAGATTGGAAGCAGACTCTTGGATTTTGATGTAACAGCAGGGTGCTGTCATGACATTCTGTGCAAGAATATCACATGGACAGCACATTTTATATAGATCAGACATAACTTTAAAACCATTAACATTATGATATTGTGGGTTTTAGGTTCCTCTTGTGCTGCTGAGGGACGTCTGGCCCCTTGGGGCATGACTCTATAATACCTCTGGAGTAGTGCTGTGGTATCTGGTCCTTTAGTAGTAGCAGGCCCTTTGTGTGCTTTGGGCCGCAGTGTTTATCCTCTGTGTATTGGGCTTGTTTTGTCCGAGGCATCCCATGGGTGCTTGATTAAATTGAGATCTGGGGAATTCGGAGGCTGGGTCAACAACCTTGGTCTGCGAGTCCCATGTGTGCAGCAGGATGTGGTGCGTTGGAAGTTCTGGTGCCTTTCTATCATAGCTAGCACAGCATTTTTTGTGCTGCATTGGCTTTTCTGTGGGATCAGGCCGGCAAGGTGTTCATTGGTCCCTGAGTCCTGGGAACCCATAAACCTGTCACTAGTTTACTGGTATATAATGAATAATCAATGTTAATTAATTTAACTGGCTGTTGTGTTAGTTTTATGGCCTATCAGTGTATGTCATCGAATTTAACTACAATTGTACTGGGAGCTTTTTTGTACATTTTCTTCTTCCTTGAATCCTGCAATCTGCCCAGCTCTCAGCACTTCTGTCCATGCACACACAGATTTATTTAAAAAGGCTCGACAGCATCCTGGCTTTAAAAAAGGTTTTGTACGGCCCCTTCTGTGAATGTAGGCAGCTCTTTGGGCATGTTTATTGACAAAGCACTCCATAGGCTCAAACAAATTCAAAGGTCTGGTTAGAAAGACTAGACGGGGTCACGTTTTAAGAGAAAGTTCTGAATTATACTGCAACAGGGAGCCAGGATTTGGAAGAAGACAGAGAGAAAAAAAAAACTCACACAAACCCACACACAGAGTACAACAATGGATGTAGGTTTGGAGAAATAGAGAGCCAGACAGAAATACAGCAAGTTAGGGAAAGAGTGATGAACAAACCTCCAGAAGAAGGTGCACAAATGAGTAGAGGGATGGAATGACAAAGAGACCAAAAAAACTACAATGAATGTTATAGCATCGTGTAACAATGGATGGAAGAGAAAAACTGCATTTAAAAAAATAAAAAAAAGATGATCATGCATGACATAAATTTTTTTGTCCATCATCTTTATCATTGCTGCAGGTTCATGGTCAGAGAATTTACAGCAAACATGATCTTTAACACAACATCTGTAGATATTTTTACAAGGACAGTATTTCCTCAAGCCAACTGAAATCATTCCAACTCAGCTGTTTACATGGATGCTGATCTGATATGTTGTATGTTTACATGCTCAAAGGATTTCATCAGAATAATTTTTTTCGCATGTGTAAAGCTCATAGTTCTTCAGTTTTTAGGTTAGGTTAGGTTAGGTTAGGTTAGGTTAGGTTAGGTTAGACTAGGCTTCCCATCCTTTACAATAAATCCCGTCTTCTGCTTTATGACTGGTTACTAAAATTCAGTCTCTCGACTATGATTGGTTAATTGCTTTACTTTGTGTGAAATATGGGCCAATCAATGCTCCTTCCTCAGCCAGAGACCCTGTTGATGTCAGTTTAAAGAGAACATAGGTGGGAGAGGGTTGTTTTGCTCTCATGAAGTTTACAGTAAGTAAGCAAATTGATGTAATTCTTTCGGGCTGCTCCTCTCAAGGGACAACAACTTGGTGCTGATTTTATGTCGGATGACCTTCCTAACATAACCCAACCATTTTAATCTGGGCCTGGCACCACATCCAGTGGCTGGGGTTTGGGGATTGGTTGGGAATTGAACTCTGGCCTTCCATATGGCAGACAAGAAGCCTACTACTGATCCACCAATGCACTTTACTTACCCTACAGTAAGTAGGCAAGTAAATCTTTATTTGTGATTGTCAGAGAAGCAACTCCTAACACATATAGCATGCATAAAAATAAATAAAAATACATTGAAACCTTGGATTGGGAGTATTCCGCAAGATGAGCAAAGATTTTTAATAAAATTTGACTTGCTAAATGAACAAGTCTTGGTTTACGAGTACCAAGTAACATGCATCAAGCATGCGTTTTTTGTTTTGATGCCAAGCATCACATGATCACAACTGAGACAACGTTTTTTCTCTCTCTTGCGCTGCGGAATTGTGGGTAATCGTCTCCCCTGCTATCTCTTACTGGTATAATCAACAGTCTCTTTTGTGTACTGTTGACTATAACACTATGACCACATCACATTTTATTTTGTGTGTGTGGAGTCCTTCGGGTGTTTTTTAATGTGTCTTGCACTGTATGCGTGTGTGTACAGCGTGCATGTAAAGCAAAAGCAAGTCTCATTTGAGAGGTTAAAAATCAATTTTCTCTTTCTGCTCAAGGCTCAGCCTGCTGTTTGTGTCTGTGTACATGCGCGTCATTGGACACCGTGCCACACACACACAGACCACTTCTACTTTCGCCTTCATAAGACACAGACACACACACTTACTCTTTCTCTCTGCTCTACACAAAAACACTGCTCTGTCACAATTCTTTTTAAAGGTAAAGTGCAGGTTAATTTGTTTTATTTTTACTTTAGCAGTGATTCTGTTAGTGTGTCGCTCAATCAAGTGTCAGAGAGATTTCGTTTATTTTCCCAATAAAACAGTGTTTTCGTTCTGTACGCGCGTGTCTGTGAAAAGAGTGGAGGAAGGGTAACAGTAAGACAAAAAGGGGGAAAGGGGAGCTTATCTGTCGGGATTGACTTTTTTTTAAGAAAAAGTTCAGGTTAGTTTGTTTTATTTTTACTAAATATTTTGTGTTATTTATTTTTATGTATTTATTTTTTGGGCTGTGAAACGATTAATTTGAGTTTCTATTATTTCTTATGGCATAATTCGATCTGGTTAACGAGTGTTTTGAAATACGAGCCCACTTCCAGAATGAATTATGCTCGTAATCCAAGGCTCCACTGTATAGTAATAATGACTAGAATAGGAATGGAATAGGAATAGAAGCGGCTAAATATGGATTACGAAGTGAAAATACAGTGTGTACGGAAAGTCACCTCACATTTTTCACTCTGTTATATTGCAGCCATTTGCCAAAATCAAGTTCATTTTTTTCCCTCATTAATGTACACACAGCACCCCATATCAACAAGAAAAACACAGAATTGTTGACATTTTTGGAGATTTTTAAAAAAGAAAAACTGAAATATCACATGGGCCTAAGTATTCAGAACCTTTGCTCAGTATTTAGTAGAAGCGCCCTTTTGATCGAATACAGCCATGGATCCCCAAATCCAAGTTTTTCACACTTGGATTTGGGGATCCTCTGCCATTCCTCCTTGCAGATCCTCCCCAGTTCTGTCAGGTTGGATGATAAACCTGACAGAACTGGTGGATGCTCAATTGAGTTTAAGTCAGGGCTCTGGCTGGGCCATTTAAGAACAGTCACAGAGTTGTTGTGAAGCCACTCCTTCATTATTTTGGCTGTGTGCTTAGGGTCATTGTCTTGTTGGTTTTCCTCAATTGCAACCAGTCATCCTGGCCCTGCAGCTGAAAAACAACCCCCACAGCATGATGCGCCACCACCATGCTTCACTGTTGGGACTGTATTGGACAGGTGATAAGCAGTGCCTGGTTTTCTCCACACATACCGCTTAGAATTAAGGCCAAAAAGTTCTATCTTGGTCTCATCAGACCAGAGAATATTATTTCTTACCATCTTGGAGTCCTTCAGGTGTTTTTTAATGTGTCTTGCACTGAGGAAAGCCTTCCGTCAGCCCACTCTACCATAAAGCCCCGACTGGTGGAGGGCTGCAGTGATGGTTGACTTTCTACTACTTTCTCCCATCTTCCGACTGCATCTCTGGAGCTCAGCCTCAGTGATGTTTGGGTTCTTCTTTACCTCTCTTACCAAGGTTTCTCTCCCCCGATAGCTCAGTTTGGCCGACGGCCAGCTTTAGGAAGGGTTCTGGTCGTCCCAAATGTCTTCCACTTAAGGATTATGGAGGCCACTGTGCTCTTAGGAGCCTTAAGTGCAGCAGAATTTTTCTTGTAACCTTGGCCAGATCTGTGAATTCTCTCTGAGCTCTTTAGGCAGTTCCTTTGACCTCATGATTCTCATTTGCTCTGCCATGCATTGTGAACTGTAAGGTCTTATATAGACAGGTGTGGCTTTCCTAATCAAGTCCAATCAGTATAATCAAACACAGCTGGACTCAAATAAAGTTGTAAAACCATATCAAGGATGATTAGAAAAAATGGACAGCACATTAAATATATGAGTGTCACAGCAAAGGGTCTGAATACTTGTAACCATGTAATATTTTAATATAACCAAATATATACTTTCCGTAGACCTGTGTAAATCTGACACAGAAAGAATATTTTTATTCCAATCAGAACCAGTGGGTACATGGCAAATATTTAGGTGCAGGTGTGGAACATACCCATTACTAGTAGAACATGAGTCCATGTAAATGCACCTAGAACCTACCATAATATTTGCTAGCTAGCAAACAGTTAAGCTACGTTAATAGTTAAGATTCCGGCGAACATGAAATGTTTGAGATTTAGCAGCCAGGATTAGATTTGTTTTTAAAAAGAAATAAATATCACCAAAGTATTAAACTAAAACATTAGATTTCTGTATCAGGATGATTTAGTACAGGCTTAATTCAATATGCTGTAGAAATATCAGTTCCACAAAGAGGAATGTGGCTTTTCATTGACCTGCCACCAATTATGCAATGAATTCAAAACCCTGCCATATTTTACTCGATAAACCTAATGACATTCTTGTAAAAAAGTGGCTTAATTCTAAAACAACATAACCATATGAAGACTAAGACTCATTCCCTAATTGTATTCTCTAATTGGTTGTCGCCCAACTTCCTTGTTAGCGCAATATGCAGATCAGGATTTTTCGCTCCCTGAAGGTTATCTCTCAATTTGCATTCAGATGAGCTGGACGTTCAGGGCCTGCCTGCTTATTATGCGAGCGGTTCGCTATTCCGCACCGACCAAGTGAATCACAACGTCTATAAAGCAATTCACTGGTTCCTACACGGATGACACAATGGTGGTCATTTGCCTGTGCACTGACCATGCAAGACCACTGTTTACATTAGATAAGGTATTAAAGCAGTTCTGGTAGGTGACTCGGAGGCGGTTTGTTGATTGCTGATAAAAAAGGAGGCTTTGTGAAAGAGAGATCAGACAAAGGACATCCTCGTATACTTCTTACACTTCAGCAGTCGCACAATCTTCAGTGAAGGGGCACAGATGTTAGGCAAAGTTGTTTTTTAGTGATTTTTGTTGACGTTCCATTAAAAGGGGGCATGCCATTAAATACCTGCTGCCTCAGAATCACTTTTGTGTCCCAATCAAAACCAGTTCAACGCACACCACGTAGTAACCACCATCTCTGAACCTGTGCAACAAGACACAAACTCTCTGAGAAAGTGTGTGGATGTGTGTGACTGACAGGACGTGGGAGGATAGTAAGCTATTAAAAGGCATATTAAATTAATCCTGTCTATGACCTTTAAGTAGTTGCAAATGAACACAGTGTGTGTGTGAATTTCTTGTACAGTATATAGGACATTTCATATTTTGATGGGTGTTATGTTGAGATATGCATTGGGATGGGATAAAATGGAGTTTCCGCTCATCAGGCCGATGAACTGTGTGCATGTGCGTATGTGTGTGAGATGGAAGAACTGACGGCCACCTGGGGTGCTGGAAAAGGACATATACTCAGGGGTCCTGAGAGAGGAGTACCGACTGTACTAAACATCTCACCTCACAGAGAGAGACAGAGAGAGATAAATATACTGATATGGACACCTGCATATGAAAATGGCCGAAACCCAACAAACCCAACAAAAACCTCCATCAGTTTGCCAAAATATATCAGCTCTAATGTCCAAATAGTGGAATAATGTCCTAGCCTAATGCACATAACCCAAGTAGCTGGATTAGGTGTTGAAAAATGCCTAATGTGTATTTTAATGACTGAAAAATCGAAACCAGCATAAATAATAGTTAATGTTGACAATGTAGATTAGCAACATTAATTACACGACTTTTGTCAGATACACTACATTGCCAAAAGTATTCGCTCGCCTGCCTTCACATGCATATGAACTCAAGTAACATCCAATTTCTAATCCATACTGTTTAATATGATGTTGGCCCACCCTTTGCAGCAATAACAGCATCAACTTTCTTTCAGAACGCATTTATGAGGTCAGACACTGATGTTGCACAAGAAGGAATGGCTCGTAGTCTCCACAATTCATCCCAAAGTTGTTCTATGGGGTTGAGGTCAGGCCTCTGTGCAGGCCAGTCAAGTTCTTCCACACCAAACTTGTCTTTATGACCCTTGCTTTGTTTTGAGCCAACCCCTAACTGTTCCCACAAGTTTGGGATAATAAAAATGTCCTAAATGTTTCGGTATGCTGAAACATTAAAAGTTTCTTTCACTGGAAACAATCACCAGATCCAACATGACTACACAATAGGGCACAAAGCATTAGGCTTGTCCTAAATCGATAGCTCCACAGAATTTAAGAACACTTTTGCAGTACTTGGTATACTTGCTCGAAGTTTAATCTGCAACATAAGTAAAACCAAAATGTGAATTTACATTCAATTAAAATTTAATTGTAAAAAATGTATTGGATAGTTTTAATAATACAGTGGAACCTTAGATTGCAAGCATAATTAGTTCCCGGGAAGCATGCTTCTGTATCAAAACTCTTGTATATCAAAACCATTTTCTCCCATAAGAAATAATGGAAACTGTGGATGATTCGTTCCACAACCCAAAAAAATCAATATAAAAATAGTTAACAAAAAATATAAAGTAAAAATAAAACAAATTAACCCTTAATTAACACTTTACCTTTGAAAAGAATGGTGGCGGCAGTAATTGAGACCAGAGAAAGGAGGAAGGTGGAGAAGGGGGCTGCTGTGTAGGACGACTTTCACACACAACAGTTTACCAATAGATTCTCACTCAACCAAGCATGCGCGCACACACACACAAACACACCCACTAGCTTGCATACAAGAGTACACACACACGTTTACTGAATAGAGACTCACCCCCGCGCTTGTGAGGGTGAGTCTCTATTGGGTAAATTGGTGTATTTCCCACACAAACACAAAATAAAAGATGCTTTACACACACACACACACACACACACACGCGGTCACAGAGTTATAGTAAACAGTACACACGCGCACGGATGTTAGTGGGGACGGTTACCTCCAAGAGAGAATGACCGTTGGCGCAGTTGTGATCACGTGAGGCCCAACGTCAAAACAAAAAGCGCATGCGTGCCACATAATACTCTGTACTCCCATATCAATACTCGCTCGTTTTACTTTCAATCCGAGGTTCCAGTGTACTTAAAATCCTGTGAGAAATCATATCAGGTTAGTCCATATTAGTCCATTTATTGTATAATAGTAAGCTAGCCTTAGCAAATAACATTATAAATACTTATAAAGAACACCATAAAAATCCTGTCAGAGATCCTATTACAGTAGGTCATGATGTCAACATACTGTATCCCTTTCTCTGTGTTAGCCATGGATGCTAGCTAATAATAATTATGAAGAGTAAGTAAAGTTGTTTTAAATTTATTTATTTATTTATTTATTTATTATCTCATTATTAATATCCTAAATTTCTGACAGGTTAGCACATACTAGCTAGCTGACTGGTTTTGCTGGTATTTGAACCAGCTTTAATTAATAAATGTTAGCTTGCTAGCTTGGGTAAGGAACATTATGAAAAGTCAAATATCTAGCAGCAAAACCTAAAACTCCTGTCAGAATTTTAACAGGATTAAAAAGCTGCTAAGTTAGCTCATATGGTGAATATTGTAAAACTTTAGTCAATGTGGTTTTAAAGATCCTGTTAGAAATTCTGTGAGGTTACTGTATATTAGCTTCCTAGCTAGCATTGCATGAAAAACATTTGCAAAGTCATTTAATATGACCTAAAAAAAATTGTCAGGTTAAAGCATGTTAACCAACTGATGTTAGCTTTAATTATAAAGATTATTATTTTTTCAGTTATATTGTTTGTTTAATATATAAGAAAACGAAATGGCTTAAGGAATAATTATTTGCTTGCTAGCTTTAGCTGTGGAGTTTTTGAATATATTCATAATAATAGTATATAAGAATATAACTGAGTGTGCAGGTTGTGTGACATATTTAATTAAATATTAAATATGAATATCCAGTCACATAATCATGGAGTTAGCAATTCATTAACTTTAGCATCTTGGCTGATTATTTCCTGGAATTTTTTTTTTTCATTAATTTTTCAGTTGCGTTAAGCATCCAAGAAACAGACTACAGGCTATAAATAAACCTTAATAATCAAGCCACGTTGTGAAACATTTATGGTCTGTAATTTCTATTTAATTTTGGGAGACGTCATGTTCGTACTTCCTGTTCTGTCTCACAACACGGCACATGGTTTATTAGAACAGAATGAACCCCTGACCTTAACGTTTATAGCTGGGTAGAAATGTATTGCCTGAATGGTTATGAAGACGTGACACACACACACACACCAATAAGAGCTACTTTTTTTATTAGTTTGTGTAATACCAGAACGGACGTCTCAGATCAAACAGCGTCCACTGCGCGTAGGATTTTACTGGATTGAAAAGGAAATCAAACCGCAATGCCTTCTGGGTTAAAGTCTGTTCCCAGTCACACAAAGCTGTTACCTCAATCCTACAGACTTTCCATGATTCATCTGTTAAAGGCTAAATAAAGCTTAGTAAATCTAAATAGAGCTAACGAATGGATTAGGCAAGTCGTTAATAACGAAACAGTGACTGAACCAGGGGAACCGGAGACAGGAAGTTGGTGAAGACATGAGAGTGAGAAAACTCGATCTGTGGTATTTACATCCTGAAAAAAACATCATACAGTGACCTAGACTAACTGTGTGAGAAAGTTTGTGTGTGTGTGTTTCGGGAAGGGGGGGGGGCACAGTGTGACCTCCGTTCCCCATCTTTATAGACTGACGGAGATTCTTTGTACTGCTTATACAAGCTAGCTTTCTATAGAGTCACTATTTGTGTGTTACTGTGTGTGTGTGGGAACATGGGTTTGTTTTTAAGAAAGACAGGAAGTGGAAGATTGTTTTTTCCCCATTAAGAGGCCTATTAGCAAACTCGTGTCTTTGCCCTTAAAGTAACCACATAAACAAGGTGTGTGTGTGGGTGTGTGTGTGTGTGTTTGTGTGTTGATGGATACCCATGGTGCAGAAAAGACCACACGCCCAGGGGTCCTGGAGATATCTCACCTGTTTCACGCTCACAGAGAGAGAGAGAGAGAGACTTCACACACTGATGATCTTATGATGTTTATGGTTTATTTCTGTGTTGCATGTGTTTCGTCTATGTTGGTGGAGGAGAAGGAAATAAGTAATTGAGAGGGGGTGTGAGGTTTGAAAATTTTGTAAAAAAAAAATTGTGCATTGCTTTAAAAAAAAAAAATCTTAAACCACTGCTTGGTCCTCATGATGGTGTGTGTAACTAGGCAGTAACTTAAAGTTTTTCTGTTGAGGTCATGTGACACCTGAGCTGAAGCTTCCTTTGTTTCACTCCTCCACCCAAACACACTGTTTCAGTGTCTACTGTATGTAAATGAGCTGCTGCCGAGCCACATCCCTACAGAGAATAGGCTGGGGGCGGGCTCTTTTTATATGATGTCACATTAGGGGGGGAATTTAATTGGCTTTTATATTGTTAAAAACGATCAAAGCAAGAAAAGCAGGTTATGTTTTTTTTTTTTTGTCTCAGAATTTTTTTAAACACACACACACACACACACACACACACACACACATACACACTGGTAACCGATATAAATGTCTAAAACATGACAAAAAATTATGTTTTTGTGATCTTTAATTATGTGACTTCTAACAATTACCAAATATAACAGGACTTATTTAAGAGTTTCACAGTGACAAATCAATTTTCCTTTTTTTTTCTGGATTTAAATAATTTAACAACCTATTGATTCTTTTTTTCTAGGATTATTATTAGTATTATTATTTTTACATTTTCTCCTAATTCATGGCATGTAGTCTCGATAAACATCTTGTTATTAATTGAATATGAGAATCCCAAATCAAGAAGAAAGGTTGAGAACTCACAAAATCATGTGATGCACCATTTTATTTAAACAAAAAAGAAATTATACATATGTATACAAATATACACACAACGTAAATATGTTCAGTCATTTAACAAGAAGTCTGTGTTTGCAGATATACAGTGTGTAATACAGGCACATACTGTAGCGAGCAGATATTAAGAATATTTTCTCAGGCCAGCTGTGATTAAAAGCCCAACTGTTTTTATCTACAGCACCGCAACAGCAACATGTGCAGAATATTTGTATCTGTATTTTATTATTATTATTATTATTATTATTATTACTGATCAAATCTATGGTCATGTAATTTGAAGTCCTACCCAGCCTGCTATACATGAGGTTATAATGAGCAAGAAAACTGTACTGAAAAGTAACATTCAAAATGAAACCTTAACGTTTATAAAGGCTCGGCTTTAGGAGCGCCAGAGTGGTTCCAAATGGGTTATAACGGTACTCCAGCTCAGTGGTTCCTCTGCGCATTTTAGTGTTTTCTCAGCTCCCAGTACACCTGATTTAGCTCATTTAAAGCCTTTACGTAATAGGAGTGAGTGTGGTACACACAGGCGGTCCTTCAGGGCCAGGGTTGAGAGCAACAGCAATGGATTGTCCTGTTCCTAATGGTTCCTGATGGCGTTTAATAAGGAGAAGAGGTCCTGTTAGAACAGCATTAAGCCGTTCCGATTGAGGTCACTTTGTTGGAATCTGCTCAAGGCTTTTGTAAAGGATGATACTTTCTTTATCATCACGAAGAGGAGGCACTACCCGCTAACTGCTAAAAGAAAAGTCATTTCGGTGTATCATGTGATCACACGACCTCGTCTCGCTACGCTAAGTTTGCTAGAACACAGTGTTTGTGTCAAGTCGCTACCGTTATCAGAAATGCCTGATGTTCTTGAGGCGAGCACAAACTAGAAATGATCTGGAGCACTCAGGACTGGGACGGAGCCAAACGGTGCCAGGCCCAGGCTGTATTACACTCTTCACACACTCTTACACTCGACTGGCATGATAACTGATGACGCTCATTTCACAGTGTTCAAGGTTATCTTGATATGATTTCACAGAGACACTTTTTTTGAAGGAATTATACAATCCTTGCGACGGCGCTTTCAAATCCGTGAAAAAAAAAAAAAAACCTAGCAAAAACAGATTATCATCCAGAACGAAGGACAGGCAGCAGGAAGAGATCCAGAACCGTGATCGCTGGAATCATGGGCAGATTTATTTTGGCTAACAGAACCTTTAACTGTGCTTATTATTGTTTCCATAGCAACAGATTATTCACAGGGACTTGTACTGAAGAAACACAATGTTTGTGCACAAATATATGGTAGGAGTCTCCAGTGTCAGAGATAAACCTGGACTTCCTCAGGACAACAGAGTTTAAGCTTTCCCTGTTTGTTCTATTTATTTTAACAGGGAGGAACAAATTTGGCTGGGGGAACGACTTCACTCAGTCACTAATTCTCTATTGCGCTTCTCCCTGCGCAGGGTCACAGGAAGCCTGAAGCCTGTCCCGGGAGAGACTCTGGGCGGGAAGCGGGGAACACCCTGGATGGATCCATCACAGGATACACACATACCGTCGCATACGACAGTGAATTTGGGGATCCCAGTTAGCCTAATCTGCTTGTACTCTTTAGACTGTGTGAGTAAACCGGAGTGATTAAGCACACAGATGCCAAGGAGGGAAGCGATTTCTCAACCATGGAGGTACGAGCCCACAGTGCTACCAAGGGAACAACCTGTCTACTTAATTCCTTAAGCATAACTATAAACGGATAAAAAGGGGCATATATATTTTTTTCCGTTTGTTAGTTTTTTCTCCCAAATGTGGCAATTAATCACAGCTGGGCGTTTTATTATATTCAGCCGTTCACAATGTGTATTTGTTCGCAATAGCTTGATGGTCATCTGTCATTTTTTCTACATGTGAGACATAAAACATAAAACATCGCACAAAAAAGAGTTTCACAAATAATAGAGGTACCTTTCTGATATATACAGCAACAAAAACTTTTAACACACACACAAAAATACAAAATATTCTGCCATTTTTGACAATCTGACATGTTCTGTTCATTTGGTTGGATGACGGTGTGTGTGTGTGTGTGTGTGTGTGTGTGTGTGACAGGTATGAACATCACTGCAGGCTTTAGGTTTATATACACAGATACAAAACATATGTATACACTTGACAAAAATCATAATGCAGTGAAAAAATGCTCAGAGGACAATCAGGCCGACATTTGATTACAATCCCGAATTAATATCCGGAAACATTTATTTATTTATACAGAGGAATTCAACACAACAAATAGAGAACCAGTAATTGTATGAGACAATAAAAAAAAAAGTTTAAAAAAAAAAAAAATGTTTTTTCACATTTAAAAAAAAAAAGAAAAGAAAATTAAGATAAAATCCATATCAGAGCATCTGTGTGTCTATACATCGAGCGCTGTGACTCCACGTCTTCCCTTTAAGACGGGAAAGGCACTTCATTACGTTTAAACTATATACACTGTAACCTCTCTCTCATGACGGCTCCTTTACATCGCATGGGCGTTCACATCTTCAAGCCCAAAGGGGCGTGGTCTCATGGAGTGTGTTACCCCCCCCCCAAGTGAAGTAGGGGGGCATGGCCTATGTGAATGTGTCAGTCTCTGTGAAGGGGGCGTGGCCTATGTGAGTCTCAGAGGAAGGGGCATGGGCTATGTGAATGTGTCAGTCTCTGTAAAGGAGGCGTGGCCTATGTGAGTGAAGGGGGCATGGCCTATGTAAATGTAGCAGTCTCTGTGAAGGGGGCGTGGCCTATGTGAGTCTCAGTAGGGGGGCATGGCCTATGTGAATGTGTTAGTCTCTGTAAAGGGGGCGTGGCCTATGTGCATCTCAGTGGAGGGGGCATGGCCTATGTGAATGTGTCAGTCTCTGTGAAGGGGCGTGGCCTAGGTGAGTGTACGTCAGTCCCAGTGAAGGGGGCGTGGCCCCAGGGTCTGTCAGTGTTAATTAGGAAGATGTGACTTGTAGCTGTTAGCCTCAGTAAAGGGGGCGTGATCTTTGTAGGCATTTGTCAGTTTTAGTGAAGCGGGTGTGGCGTCAGGGTCTGTTAATGAGAAGGATGTGGCTCTTGAGTGTTTTACATCTCAGTGAAGGGGCGTGGCCTATGTGAACCTCAGTGAAGGGGCGTCAATAAGGAAGATGTCAATAGGAAAGCTTATAAGTGGTTTATGCCTCGGTGAAGGGACGGGGTATTTGTAAGCATGTGTCAGTCCCAGGTCTGTCAGTGTTAATAATAAAGATGTAGCTTATATGTGGTTTACGTCTCAGTGAAGGGGGCGTGGTCAATGTAACCATGTGTCAGATTCAGTGAAGGGGTGTAGCCTCCATGCTCTGTGATTAAAGCTTACATTTTCTCTTCAATAGGCAGGAAACAACAAGTGCATTATAGCATGATACATCACAGTCTGTTTAAACGAGTCTCATAGTAACTCAGCGTCCCTAAATTCACATTTCAGTAAAAAAAAATTATAATAAAATGGAGGGATCACAGAGTCATGGCTTCCGAAAGGCTCTCGGGGCCGAGCGTTCCTCTGGCTACGCCTCAAATCACACACCTTTGTTTTGAACAGTACGTCCAAACAGCAGGCCGAGAGTCAGACTTTGGACAATCCAGCGGCCTGGCAGCTGCACAAATCACTTCAGCTACATTCTGCTAAGCACAGACATAACTATTTATTTTTATTCAGTTTTTTTTTTTTAAGTCTGTTGTTTTCATTCAGTTCAAAAGAGGTTGTTGTGTTGAAAGCATGCAGGGATGATGATGAGGAACACACCATCGATCATTTGGCATAGATCCACAAACCTGTGGTCCAGATCAAGCACGGTGCTGAAAAACAACTAGGTGTTGAAACATTTCCAATATGTCCTGCAGGGGGAAGCGGAGTGCGAGACGAGATGGAGCAGGTGATAGCGGAGAACGGGTATCGGATTTGGAGGCTACTAATTCGGTTGTAGCAGCTGTGTGTGTGTGTGTGTGTGTGAGAGAGAGAGAAAGAAATTGATAAGTTATAGGTTTGTCAGAATTCTGCATCTCTGTTTAATCAGGAGCAGCAGCCCACGTGTCAGATCGCTACGCTGCAGCCTCCCGCCGAGGAACTATTGATTTCCTTGATGAACTTCATAGAAGTTTGTAAAGTCTCACTCTCGCCTCCTACAGAGCGTAAAGACAGCACTGCGCCTACACCTTCCTCCGTGCTCCAGTCAGGACCACATACCCAGAATCCTCTCCTCCTCAGAGGTCACGGCCACAGTCATGCGAAGGACAGGGCGGAGTCTCAGGGGGTGGAGTCGGTGTCTGAGGCCACACCTTCAACAGGAAGTGACGACAGACCGATTTATGGGTGGATGGAAAGACAGAGAGAGACAAAGAGAAAGAGGATAAGAGGAATAATAATAATAATGATAGCAGTGAGACAGATAAAAGCAGAGAAAGGACAGGAGGCGGGGTTTAAAGCGAGGACTGGCCAATCACTTTGGTTTTCACTGGTTGCAGTTTCGAGGGTTGACCCGAGCGTGGCTCCAGTTCCATGTCCTGCGGAGACACAGAGAACACACTCAGTGACAGGACAAGTGGACGCTTTATAGCTTCACCTACATTTAGATGTACAATTATGTGTTTTGCATAAATTATTGCCCCCCCAAAACCATAATCAAGATTTCAACCTTCCTCAGTTCAGCGAGCCAACTTTTAATATCTTAAATTTGTATTCTCCATTCAGATTTTAATTCATTACCTAAAACAGCAGCTCTGACACTTGAGAATCACACAAGCAATGTTACTAATGCAAGGGTTTTAGCATGTTTTTAAACATTGTTTCCATGGTAACATTTTGGACGTGGAAAATAACCCAGAAAATCATGTGCAATCATCATCAAAGTCATGTGGTCCTATAAAAGCAATACGACTTCAGAATGGTAAAAGCAAGTCTGCTTTATCACACCACAACACGGTAGTTGATCATTTTCCCGTGGTTTATTCCCTACATCAGTTACATGTGCACTATTTGGAAATGTGTTAAACATATTATATGGTCTACTTTTACAAGACAATGTTGAATGTGCAGAGATGAGTTTACACTCATAGGACACAGGGACACACACACACACACACACACACACACTAGGCCTGCAGCGGTGTAGCAGGGCAAGAGCAACTCCATTAATGATAATGAGAACAGCTTGGCCTTGTTATTACTGTAAATCTAATTACATGGTCGTACACACACACACACACACACACGTATATAAGGAAAAGCAGAAACCAGACATTTCACCTATGATAGTGCGCACCAGCGAGCAGCAGTTTCACACATCAGCGATAAAATTCCAAATAATTTGCTGTAATAGATTCAGAAATTGGACCCGGCTGGAGATCATTTTCAAGCATTCAGGAAAAATAAGCCGAAATGACTTTATATGGCCTTTAGCAAGATGATCCCTATGATAAACAACTCCATCAACAGCTATTTTGCACGAGTGATCCCTAATGCCCCAAATACCACAAAACCAGAACTTCCAGTTCTCCCCATATGTAAACTATGCTAATTCATCGTATGTCTCCTCACTACCCTGAGCGTCCTCCTGCTGAGAATGACGTGGCAGATTATGCTGATTTATTACTGCTGAGAAGTGTCTTCTGTGTGATTTGACAGATTTCGACTTTGAGAATCTCATAGTTCACCCTAAAGCAAGATTTACTGAAGCAGCTTGAGTTGCGGAAAGGGTTTCACCTAGCAGACTCAACCAGTGTATGAAAAAAAACACTGTAACACAGCCTGTAAAGAAAAATGTCTCTGGTTTTCTAAACATGAACCTCTTTTGAGACTCCAATCACACACTTTTATGTACAGTAGAGGATTTAGCTCTGAAGATTTTATCGAACCAGGTCCTAGCCTTAGGGCTGGAGATGTTTGCTTAGATATACAGTATGAACCAAAAGCCTGCATCCATAGCTTTATTTCCAAATATACGAAATGAATCAAACCAAAGGCCACTCCACTTGGGCTGATCTGTCTGTAGTCTGCATGAAACATCAGTAACATTTAAAAAAATGTTTAGTGTTCTAATATCCAGCGTATTTACACAAGTGATAGTAGTCAATCTGAGCATTTGCCGTAATTTATACTTTAACGCAATTTTCACTTACTGACCCAGACTTTTGGGGGAAACTGTATTAGATTGGCTAGCAAACTGGACTTGTTTATATATATATATAGATATACAAGATATATATATATCTTGTTTTGTCTTTTGAGCACCCTCATAATTGATTTTAATAATGAATCTCTAATCCTTTAATGTTCTTCTTTACTTTTCGGTAGAGCACCAAATCTTAAAATGTATTGTAATGAAAATAATGAAAAACGTTTTGGACATAACCTGAGTAAGCCATCTCTACCATTTGGTTGAGGGTAAAAACATCCAATGTTAACAAAAAACACTTGACGGCACTGTGTCTTTAAATTGTATACCTCATAGCACACCACAAGAAATAAAGTAGATCTATTGCCCCAAAGCCATTTGCTCTGTTGGGCCTCCATACAAAAAGTGGTGAAAACAATTATTACTTGTAAATATATGGATACCTACCATGAAGCGACATCTCAACCATTTGGAAGAGGCCTACAGTATACTGGGGTGCGGTATTGCTAGGCTTTCCCATTTAAATGGGATCTTAATTAACAACCCACCACTGGTAGTTTTAATATTTTGGTGCAAGTCGATTAAATACTATCCAATTTCTAACTGACCTGTTAGTGTTTATCTTGTCAGAGAACGTGGAGACAGTCGCTACACTATGGACAAAGGGAACCTGGGGCTGAAGCAGCATGGGGTTTAAACACAGGACTGTTCAATCATATAGATATTTCTTTACATTCTCTGATGAGGATGGACACAGGGTAGACCTGAGAATACACAGTCAGGTTGAGAAACATGTCATTTTTCCTATATTACTTTCTCTCACCTCACAAAGGTGTAAACTGACTTACACATGGCTCACTAAACACAGGACTTTTTAACTGGCTGTTTAACCTTTTTTTTTATTTGATTTTTTATTCTTATTTTTTTATAAAGTTCAATCCCCTCAAACACAGCGAGATATCTATATTTAAAGGCCAGCACTGCCCTGTCTCCACATTTCACTTTTATAAATCTAATCATGGGGAACCAAGATGCGACCTGTGTCTGACCGAGTCTTCGCATGCAACCTCAAGGGCATCCCAGGCATAAAATGAGGTCTCATATCACCCTGTGATGTCTGCCTGTTAGTAAAAACACAACAGTAAAATGAGTTTATGAAAAATCCAGGGATCGTTGGTTCATGTTACCGTGGTAACCAGACCGTTCATTATTTTTTTGTGCATCTTCAATAAGCTCTTAATTCTGTAAACACACATTTGGGCAAGTGTCTCTAATATTTCTGATTATGAGATTATAGCCAAGCAATTATAAGAATGTTTTTAAATTCTTTTCTAGAAAATGGGAGGGTAATTGGCTATTTCTAGAAAGAATCGCTTAAAGTTAGAAAAATCATCAATCATAGAATAAAACATTTTCATTATGACTGTCTAACAGGAGGTGAAAAAAAAAATCATTACAGCAAAATCAGAGAGACACCCCTCATTTGTTCATATTAAATTCAATTAAAGAAATGAAACCAAATTTTTACTGCGACAGGCTGCAAAGCGCCAATAGATACCATTCAAAAAAGGTTAATTATGTAACAACCTCATCTTCTTATAATAGGAAACCCTAGATAAAAGCACCCCACGTTTATAAAAAAAAAAAACACACACATGTATGAAATCCTATTTTCAACAATAACCATAAAACAAAGTGCAATGAAACAGCACCTTTGCAGGAACGAGAACCTGCAAGACAATTTATTCACACTCATCCGGCATTGCAGATGAGCTCCTTTGTGCCCCTGGCTGATTTGGACGGCTAGTTTATAATGAAGTGTTCATCTGAGCAGAGGACTGTAAATTGACTCTGGGTCAGAAGGTGTTTGATCTGTGATGCTGCAAAGCCTCGACTTTGTTGATTTCCCCATCGTACCCACTGCAGAAACGATCGATGGAAATAAAGAAAATCACTGCATATAAGGTGTCCTCAATAAATTATACATACAACTATATCATCACCCAAAAAAAAAAAAAAGTTTGACGTAAAGCTCTGGTCTGACGATCATCGGGTGGTCTGGGAGTCGGCATAATTGATTCTGTTGAATTTAATTCTGTGAGCACATGTGACATCTGCTTTAACAGAACCAAGATCAACCCTGAGCTTGTGCTAAGCACAGACCAACGTGACAGGAAACATGAATCATATTTCAAATTTCAGGGCAAAGTGAGAACCAACGAGACAGACTACAAGGTTAGTTTATAAGACGCTACGCAGACCTCAGGTACAGAAGTGTAACTCAGTGAGATTTAAGATTTTGACCCCTAATGTACTATATCATGACAATTTCAAATGCTTACTCATACAGAAAGTCTCTTACTTCATTTAATCACTATTTGGCTACTTTAAAAAACAGAATTAAACAATCAGCATCTTGCATTTCTCTGTTGGAACTAGATAGCAGATAGACTTAAAATGACATTTAATAATGTTTGCTGCCAAAGAGCACAAAAAAGTTTTGCTAGCAAAATTAGAGAATATTTTAGAAGTATTATCGACTGTAGTTCACCAGAACAATTCATCCTAGTAAGGTTTAACCTGCATGCATTAATTAATCCATCCATTTATTCATCTATCCAAAAAAAATCCATCTGTCCTTCAAATCATTTCCCAATCGCAGTTCTTACAAGAACAGTATTGTGTCAAGTTCATTTGCAAAAACCATCAAGCACCATGATGAAACTGTCTCTCATGAAGACCCTCCCAGGAAAGCAAGACCAAAACTTAGAAATTCATTTAGAGTTACCAGCTCCAAAAATCAAAAATTACCAAACAGCACCTCAGATTGGAGCCGTTATGAAGCTTTACTACGGTGGCCGTGAAGTGCAAAACAAATTAACAAAACTGAAAACAAAATAACAAAACCCAAAACAAAATAACAAATTTAAAACCAAATTAACAAAACAGAAAACACATTAAAAACCAAATAACAAAACCCAAACTTTTTTTGTTTTGTTGTTTTGTTTTTGGCTTTGTTAATTTGGTTTTGAATTTGTTAATTTGTTTTCCGTTTTGTTAATTTGTATTGCACTTCTCATCCAGTCCGATACAAACCGGAAAAGGTAGGTATAGTTAGCGAATGAAATGCTTACCGCTGATTGGACGAGACATCTGTCCCTCAAGATATACAGGAAGTACTGTAGTAGTACTGCTTCCATCTACTGTATCTATCAATCCATCCATCTTTTCTTCAATCCATTTATCCATTATTCCATTTATCAGTTTATCCATATGTCCATTATTCCATCCATCCATCTATCCATCCAGTAATTCATCTATTTATTTATCCATCTATTCACTCATTCATCAGTCCACCCATGTATCCCCCCCTGATCCATTCTTCCATCTATCTATTCCTCTTTTTATCCATTCTTACAGTATATCCATCCATCCAAGTTGGTCCTCTTTAAAGACCTTGACTCAACCTGAACAACCTTTTAGTTGCCTTTTCTGGAAGGCTGGTTACTTGTGCAGACCGGGCTGTCCCGAGGATGCCTCTGATCTGTCAGTACACCCAGGTACAGCGATAATAAAACAGCAGACAAGAATAATCAGGCTGGTGCCATGGTCCCAAGTCCATTTTTCTCCAGCTGTATGCGTTCCTCAATAACATCTGGATCTAAAGTTCACCATGGACCATGCACGATGAACGACCCGTCCTACACTGACAAACAGCATGCTCTGCTGTTTCTTCCAGATTCTTATAGATAAGGTATGCTCAGCTGTCTAGGTCAATATTTATGCTTTTGACCTTTTCTTTGCATTGATTTTTCCTGTAATGAACTCTAATTTTGAAACATTATTTATGCTTAACCATGAAGAAAGAAAAAACATTACCCTGTAAGTATTGACTGGATAAGGTTGGAGGTAGTGCCTGAGATCCAGGACATTTATTTACTTTTTATTCAAAACTACTTCATACTGTATAGAATTTCAGTGGCATAAAAATTCCTTATTTCCTTTCAACACAAGGCAGAGACCCTGCATAATTTAGAACCCTGCTAGGCTACAATGAATAATTCTAAGGGTTTTTACATATTGTGAAATTCAACAGCTACTTTTACACTTGAATCTTCGTTGTGAATTTTTTTTTTTACATTTCTAGAAGTGTAAATCCATACAAATCCTCCACTGAGTGTAATAGTGCACATGCTAGCACACGGATTAGCATGCTAGGAAACAAGGCTTAAACATGACTTGGCAATAAGTTAATCTGTGGTTAGAGCTGTTTGATTTAATAGGATAAATAAATAAATAAAAATGATGTCATGATTATTTTGCCAAACATTGCACAGGGCACTGGAGGCTCAGTGGTAGGTGTTTCTCCTGCCATGCGGTAGGCCCGGGTTCGATTCCCAGCCAGTGCCCAAACCCCAGCCACTGGATGCAGTGCCGGTCCCAAGCCCGGATAAAATTGGAGGGTTGCGTCAGTAACGGCATCTGACGTAAAAACCTGCGCCAAGCTTGTATGTGCGGACTTAATTAAATGACCCATTTTTTATTAAAAGCTAATTATCTAGGGTAACAACAAACAATCTCATAAAGAGGATGTTTCTATCCATAAACCTCTGTAGTCCAATTAGGGACTATGGAGGCCAATTGTGACCACCGTGGTAGGACCTTCAGTCAACATTCAAACACTACGGGCAATTTGGGAACACCTAATAGATTAGTCTAATTTGCATGTTTTTGGACTGTTGTTGGAAATCAGAGCACCCGGAGGAAATCCAGCAACCACAGGGAGAACATGCAAATTTCATAAATCGAACCCGGACCCTGGAGATCAAAGGCGACTGTGCTAACAACAAAGCCCCGGTGCTGCCAAAAGGATGTTTGCCAATATTTATTTAATTTCTTTGCTGCTGTTACATTCAATTATTTGGTAAAGCTAGATGTAGGACCATACAGTATATTGTCTATGTCTATGTGTGGGTGTATATGTCTTAATTTCTTTAAAAAAAAAAAAAAGATATCCTATGATGTCATGGTAACAAGCTCGCCCCGTCTTTCAGAGCCTAGAGAGCACGGATTGGCCAAGCTTTCTTGGTTGACGAAAACGATAGATGACATTCTAGCACTCTAGTTCTAATGACGGGTGGAAATGACTATGCCTAAAAAAAGTGAAAAAATCACAATATTTTAAATCTAGTTAAAAAAAATAGTGTGTGTGAGTGTGTGTGTATTGTATTTTTTTTATGATTTAATCTTCATTTCATTTCATTCAGCAGAAATGTGTGGTTTCCATTCACGCTTTTAACTATGATGAATAGACCTTGTGTCATGTTCTGCTTTACTCCTATCACAAATAAATCATCACCTTGAATAATCTGTTAAAAAATGACCCAGGTGTGTGTGTGTGTGTGTGTATGTGTGTTTGTGTGTGCGTGGTTAAGCACTCTCTTGCTCATGTATTTCTGTCATTACAAAGACTGAATGTTCTGCTAATGACAGGAATGCGTGACGTTAGTGACCTTGTATGGACGTTTGATGATTTCCGTCCCAGTCAGCAGAACGTGTTCGGGTCTAGGCCTAGGACAGTTTAAGCAGCTGTTATCTGGTGGACATGCTGTACAGGACTGACTGACGGAGGAAATCCGGTATAACACAAGCACACCTCTACCAGAAGTGAGCCAAACATGTGGCCCACATCAGCATACTACACAGGCTTCAACATACATTTAGAAATATTCACTTATATAGATACTCACATAGGGGCAGGAGAAACTATTATCACTAACCAGCATGTTTTTAGGGAGTATCAAAAGCTCCAGAACCCCAATCTTTTGAATAATAAGACAGCAAAACAGCCTGCTATTACACAAGTCCATTGAGTGTGTGTATGTGTGTGTGTGTGTACATGTGCATGTTTGCATGGGAGTGTGGCAATAAAGAGCTATGGAGTGTCTTCTGAGTGCTTGAACATTTATGCAGATTTGGCAGACTTGAGCTGTGAAGCCTCTGGATCTGTCTGCTCTGCTTCAGAAGCTCAAGCATTGCGAAACTGGATTCTGTCTAAAGCTGGTGTTACATTCCAAGACTTTCACCCTTTACCACTTTAAAAACTCCCTGGCTTTTTTTCTGGAGGCTTTTCTATCAGCTCGAGTCGATAGCGAGAACTGTAATTTATCAGTCTTCCATCATAGCTCCTAGATTCAGGCCAGGATGGCTAAAGTCATGGCTAAAAAAAAAACTGGATTTAATGAACAAATGTCGAATCTTTAGTTTAAAAAATAACAAAAATCACCCCTTTTCACTTACGTCATCATATATTTTTATAGTGTAGGTATTAAAAAGGTAGCACGGTGGCTTAGTGGTTAGCACTGTCGCTTTGCACCGCCAGGGTCCAGGTTCGATCTTGACTGTTGCAGTTTAGAAGTTCAACTGAGTTGTTAACGGTCAGGACAAGTGAAATACATAAAAAAGTTCTGGGTACAGACCTAGTCCACATGTACTTTGGATTACGAGTATTTGAGATCAGTTCCCAGGTGATGCTACAGCCATATCCTTTGCCAGAAGCCTAGAGAGCATATTGGTCCTGTTCTCTTGACATACTGGCATCAAGCACATGGGACAAAAACAGGTGGCGATATGAACGTAAATCACTCGCTGTCTAAGCAGTCCGAACCAATATAGGGAAATTTAACCCTTTAAAAAAACACTCTGCCAAAGCACGCCGAAACGCAATGTAAGCGAAAAGAAATCTACGCTCCCTGAGCATGCGATACCAATAGATGGCGATATAAACACAAAAACACAATGTCTATGCACGGTGAACCAACAGGTGGCGATATAACTGCAAAACAAACGCTATTACTAATTCTTTTTACAAATGGCTAAGCACAGCGAACCAACAGGTGGCGATTTAAATGAAAATAAAACAAACACGCCGCCTAAGCAAACAAAGACCTATTTGTCGGAGTGCAAGCCCTTGAGGTTCTACATAAAACCCTTCAACGCATGGTTTATCTTTTGGACTAAAAAACTTTTTTTTTTTAACATTTATAACAATGAAGTGAATTCGGATGTGAGTGACGTGTCGGGTGTTTGTATAATCTGGTGGGAATTTACCAATGATACGATGCATTCAAGGCTTTAACTGGCATACTGTACACATGACCATACACATGAACAACACATGACTAGATGCCCATGCTGGTGTGCATAGTGTAAGAATCCAGATGTGCACTTCTGGAAAGACAAAAAACAGAACAAAAGAAAGGAATGTGGCCAGTTCCTGAGGGAGTTATCATTATAATGGATTATGAAAATGCATGTGGATCAACAAGTATTGACAAATACCACATGTATTCACATCAACACACACACACACACACACACACACACACATGTACACAGAGCCAGCGTGTAAATCTGAAGCAGTCTGATGAAGTCATGTGCTGCATAACCCTCTGCATTCCACAAGTCGATCCACTGGGAAGGCTTTTACTCTTTCACACACACACACACACACACACATGGTAGAGAACAAAAACATCCCCCCAAAAAGCAAATCTTTCTATGTTTGCCTTTTTTCCTTTGGCAGGGACCCACTTCTGTCTCACGCCAATAAGAATGAGAAAGTTTCTCTTCCAGCATCATAAAAGTGAGCTGGAGAGGAAGAAGGAAAGGAAAAAGACACAAGGAAAGGAAAAGACGTGAAAGAAAATTAAACAAAAAAGTAACAAATAGGGGAGCGGAAATTGAAATTAAAGCGGACAGATGCAGGAAGAGCGGGTAAGACATGAGAGAAGCTAAGGATGTGCAGGGGTAGGGAAGGACGTGAGAGGAAAGGAAAGATGAGAGGAGAGACGGAAGACGTGAGAGGGAAGAAAAAGATGTAAGAGAAAAGGAGAGACTTGAAAGAAAGAAAAAGATGAAAGAAAATATAATGTAGGAGGGAGGGGGAAGTCTCAATCATAAGACATGAGGGACAAGACGTGAGAGGAGAGTGAGAATAAAACGTGAGAGAAGAGAGGGGATGAGACGTGAGAGGAGAGAGAGGGGATAAGACGTGAGCGGAGAGCGAGGATAAGATATGAGAGGGGGAAAGAAGAGGGGATAAGACGTGAGAGGAGGAAAAGAGAGAGGGGATAAGACCTGAAAAGAAATGAGAGAGAGGGGATAAAATGTGCGAGGAGGAGAAGGAGGATAAGACGTGAGAGGAACTTGGCGTGTGTTGCAACCCGTGAAGTGATGAATGTGTTTTGGACGAGGGTTCTGCTACATAATTGGGATTTGTTCGTTTGTTATTTATTTTCTGTTCTGGCTCGCAGGCTGGGATTTTATTTTCCCCGTTTCACAGCTCACTGTGAGATTTACTCGACGTGGCTGGTTTTTGGTTTCACTTTAAAAGCCTGCACTTTTGAACCTTATTCACACGAGGCACGCTCACACTCCAAGTCCATCATATGGGGGATGTGTACATGTATGTGCATGTGTGTGTGTGTATTGGGGGGGGATTATTACACAGACCCCACGGGGGGACATTAGGGAAAAGAACTATACCAAGGGGCCCGCTTGATGTAAATCTGCAGTGTGACGAATGCGTTTGGTGATTTACACTGGATCAACACGTGCACACCAAAGATCCATTTGTCTGAAAACTTTTACATACAGCTTTAGAAAAAATGGACGATGTTGTTATTTACTGTATAGCGAGCATTTGCAGTACATTCCCAGCATGCCTAACCGACACACCAGGAAGGTCACGCTGTAACGCAGTATTCGCGACCTTTTAAGGAACTGCGTTTCTCATGAAATATGAACATGACAGCTGTTGTTCATGGACGGTTACACATCTGCCTACATCATTAGCATTAGAGTCAACAAGACAACCCCGACAACCCTGTACAACACACACACAAACAAAACACGCTTATGCTCTCACAGTGATCATTTTTGACACACTTTCTGTTTAGTCACAAGCTTATATATATATATATATATACTACTATTACGTTTGAAGCCATGCTTTCATCAAAAACGACGCCAAACCCCCAACATAGAGCTATGTGGATCTTCTCATGTTCACCTTCATCATGGATACAGTATATACCAGAAAGCTGAGCCTATGTACACATGGTAACAGGTGAATAGATGTATGTGGTGGTTGAGCAGAGCAAATGAGGTTGGATGTATGAAATACTACGTATAAGATGACTAGAACATCCATGATGATTTCAGGATAATTAAGGACAGAGGTTATTATAAAGTAGTGTAGAAGTGTATTTGTTTGCATGATAAGTTACTGAGGTTAAACAGCTTAAAATTAGCTAGCGTGGCAGTTCCTAGCACTATGGCATACACCATGGTGGATATTTCACCATCAGTGACACCCAATTCAGTACCACGTCAAATCATTTTTGTGAATAAAAGCAAAAAATAAATATATTCATACCAGGTGTCTTGTGTACAACATGGCAAAAACCCAAAGCTTGGCTATTAAAAACTTAATTCCTACTGGCAGATGTCGGGTTATGATGGGTAGCACTGGGGCTTTTTACAGTACTGTAGGTTAGCAGAATTTACTTATAGTAGTTAATGTTCTGGAAACGTTATGGTTCATTTTTTTTGAGAATGTTCTGACAACATTATAGCTAATGTTTCAATTGATGTTCTGTAAATGTTTTGATTTATGTTTTAGAGAACATTTAGAGCAAGTTCTGGTTAACATTTTGGTTAATAGTCTGGGAATGCCATGTTAACCTTGTGGGGAATGTTCTGGGAATGTCTTGGTTAATGTTTTGGCAACGTCATGGTTTACGTACCTTGTGAGTTATGTTTTGGCAACATTTTAGTTAATGTTTTAAAGGGAATTTTGGGAAAAAAAATTTGGGGACATTTTGGAACAATTGTTTTTGTTAGAGAATGTTTTGGGAATATTTTGGTTAATGTTTTGCAGACTGCACTGAAAAGGCTTTGGTTAATGTTTACGAGAATGGTCTGGGAATTTTTGGCTAACGTTTCATTTAATGTTTTGGGGACTGTTTAGGGCTGTATTTGGTTAACCTTTTGGAGAATGTTCTGGGAATGTTTCGGTTAATGTAACGTTTGGAGAACAGTTTTGGGAATGTTCTAAAAAAAAAACATTCTGTGACCATTTTATTTTATTCATTATAATATTTTAACAAGGTTTGTGAAATGTTTTAAGAACTATATTTGTAGGTTCAGGAAACATTCTTAGGTAACAGTCTGGGAATATTTAAACAGAGTACCCAAGCAGATCTCGAGGAATGAGATCCCCCTTGACTGGACCTAAAATGGACTTAAGAACCATCTTGAAATTTTGGCATGAACAGATCAAAATGCTTATTTTTAAACAAAACAAATGGATTCCTATGTTTTAAAAAACACAATAGAGAATTACTCATAACTCATGTTTGAGTGAAGAGCTTATCTTCAATGAAGATAATGTTCTTCAAAATAATTTTTTATCTGGAATGTTACACTCACGTTCCAGTTTGGAGTGACACTGGTTAGAATTTTCTAGTGTGAGGTAAATTGTTGTAAGCTATTCCAGAATTTGTAGGAAAAAAAATTGTCAGCTATCGTAACCTACAATTATTAGGAAATTGATTTAACCCAGCACTGGACACATCTAAGACACCCAACACCGACCCTGCCTTCTAATCTCCCATCATGCTGAGTTCAGTGCAACCTAACACTCTTAAACACACAAAAAACCCTCATCCACCAGGTGTAAAGTATCATCTGAAGAAAAGCATTCACTTGCTGACGCAGGTGAGGCTGATTAAGGTTGAGATTAAACTTTCAACCCCAAAGAATCGTCAATTGTCAGCCAAATATGGTTGGGTTAATCACATATGCGTCGGCCAAATTTGGCCTGAATAGTTAGGGGCAATCTCTGGGACATGACTTGCAGAAAGAACGTTGTAGACAAAATGATTACTGTGGTGATTGTCAAGGTCGGATTTCTTTCCGCAATGTCGGTCTGACACGCTAAATAGCCAGCGGAGTAAGGTTATGTCACATGTTAGGAAAAATTATCACAGTTATTATTCTCAATTGATATGACGTATTATTCTCTAATAACTATTCCGTTTTGAAAAGTTAATTGTAAACCGTAATGCCTCCTGGGAAGGTTATGTTTCTCAGACCTGAAGTGACAAAGTTGTTTTGAACCAATAAAGTAATAGGACACTTTGGGTGAGACAAGGACATGTGTACAAGGTTACATTAAAAAGCAGACTGCAATGCAGATTTTATAGAGTGGTGTATCTCCAGGCGAGTTGGTGAGCGCTCGTCTATAACACTCGATCGTTTCATAGCACCCAATGGCGTTTACCCAACAGTAAAACCTCCCTAAAAAACAACTAGCTGGTGGATTGATGGGCTTGGACCATGGGAGGGAAACAAGTTTGTTGTTGTTGTTGTAGATATGTTATATGTTCTAGTTATGTTACCAAAATCACGTTAGATTTATCAGGTTTAGATCATTTAAGAACAATCCTGGAGTGTGGGAAAGCTCCCTGTGAAGACACACGGAAGAATCCCGGCAGGTCACAGACAGTGTGGAGGTGTGTTGGTGTCTGGGACTTATTTGATTTGTTCATTTGTTTATTTTTTTTTCTGCATATGGCCTCCGTGCTTCATGCTACAGTGCTCTTGTGGACTTTCAGTCTATGGCCTTTAGCAATGCAACACCTGCCGCTAAGTATTAACCTCACAGTCCCTCCATCTCGCTAACCTGGGTGAGATAACATCAGAACTGCGCTGCCATGCTTGAAGAATTGCCTTCAGCCTTGCAAATAAACAGAGTAAAGACATAAGGTCAAGTTTATCATTTAAAAATCAGAAGAAGCTAATTATAATCTTAGCTTATAAAACAAATTTATAAGCTAAGATTATAATTTAAGGACCTAACTGTACAGTTTACAGTCTAAACATTTAAGTGGGGATTTTAAATGTTTACAATACAATGGCTGGCGTGTAATTTACATTAGAGGTTTCAAATGTAAACAGTTTAACGCTTAAATAGCCTCAAAATGTTCAATTACTTTATGTTTTAATGTGTCAAGTCTAAATGTGAAAACCGCCACAGAAAGCTTCAGACGATTTACAGGCCTAAATATAAAGGTTACAACATAAACAGTAAACTCACAAAGGTAAATGTTTTAATGTTCAATTTACAAAGTTTTCATCTATCAATTGCATTATAATATTTTTTATAAGTTTTTTTTTTACAAGTTTAAATATGAACTTTCAACAATAAATGTACACTATAAATTTATAGTGTAAGGTTAATACATTATAGATTCACATGTAAACTTTAGATTTAAATAATATTGGGCATTAAAGATTAAAGAGCCATTTTACAGTTAATTTTTTTTTTACATTTACAACATATTTTAAATCAGCTGTTTTTAAATGTCCAGCTGACGCTATTATAAATTAACCTTATTTTTAGTAAGGCATTAAAAATTAAAACATTGTATTTGTACTAAAGGTTTTAATCCCAGTTTTATAGCAGGAAAAAAATCAGGGTTAGATTGTTAAAGTTTAAATGTAAAGTTCATACTGTGAAGGTTTTCGTTACTATTTAAATGATTAGGTTTTTTTTATAACAAAAGGAGTGAAATGTTATTTAAAATGTGGTTCACAGTGTAGAAGTTTATGTTTATGTACGATTTAATGTGAAGTTTATAACATAAGGACTTAAATGAAACTTTGCATAACTTGTTTAATTGTTTTAAAGTTTTTAGCTTAATGTTTGAATGTGTACTTTATGCTAATATTTTTAATGGTAATCTCAGTAATCTAACTGATACTAAACACAATTTAAAATAAAACAATTTAATTTTATACATCAGCTACCATGTGAAAATTAATTAATAACAAGCATTAAGAGTTTTAATTTATTATTTAATTTATTAACACTATAAATTTTACAAAACTAAATACAAATTTACAATGTTATGGTTAAATGTAAAGATGCTGTAAAGTAATAAAATGTTTTCTTTACACCTTATACTTTTCACTATAAAGATTCATATGTACAGATTTTCTTTAAATAAAAGTTTGCATTACAAAGGATTAATGATGTTTGGAGACCAAAACAGTTTTCATTGCAAACTTGACAGCAGGTGCCAACGTCACTGTTTTTTCTATCTAAGTTTGTAAGGAAGTGAAGGTGATAAATAACGTGCGTTCTTCCCTTCGTGTCCCTTTCAAGTTGCCGGGTCAACTGGCAGAAAATTTATGCTCAAGTGCCCTACAAGTCACACTAAACCATCAAAGTTAGAATGAGATTTACCATGCAGCACTGCATCAGATAAGGTGACGGGTCTAAATAAGGGCATGTCACCAGAGTGAGAGGAGAAACACACACACACACACACACACACACACATGCATACACATGCACACAATGGAAACCCCCCCGCCCCACCTTCTAAACCGAAGTACCACCATCTGAAATAACGTAGTGTGTACAGGATTATACTGACACTTTATGCATGCCATTCTAGAACAATGACTGAGAAATACAACTTGGAAAAACAACATGCACGCACACACACATACACACACACATTCTTTAAGTGTGTTGCCTATGTTAATTGGTTTGGTTGACCGTTTTTTGACATTGAGGTCTTTAAATGCTCCAGAATTGTTTTATGTACACAAACCTCACTTCTATTTTGTCCACAAACACACATTAGTATGTACAAACACCCACCCGTACAGCCAATGAACAGACATTGTGAATGAGTGAGGGTTCCTGGCTGCTCTGCACGCAACTACTTGTGCATATCTATATCGGCTAGAATTTCTAATATTGAGGATGTCCTCATTGTTCTACCAACACAGCTCTGATCCATCAAGGTACGGAATCCATGAGAGCTCTGAAGGTGTGCTGTGGTATCTGTGGCACCAAGCCATCATCAGCGGATCCTATAAGTCCTGTAAGTTGTGGGATGGGGCCTCCATGGATTTGACTGAGTCCAACACCCTGATTTCTTTGTTCATGTTCCTCAAAACGTTCCTGAATTCCTGTGGGCGTACGGACTGTCCGGCTAAAAGAGGTCACCGCTCAGATTCTTACGCTTGCCCATTTTTCCAGCTGCCAACACATCAACTTTAAGACCTGACTCACTCCATCCCATCCCTCTAAAACAGGTGCGACTGTAACAAAATGATCAATGTTATTTACTTCATCTGTCCATTGTTTTAAACTCATATACTTTATAAAGATGTCACACACACACACATACAGCTTAGATGCACAAAGTGATGTTTTGCACACACACGCTCGAGCTCGCTTGACGTCAAGCAAGTTAGTGTTCAATGGGCCATTCAGATAAGGCGACAGCTTTAAATAAGGGCATGTCATCCATTTAAAGGACACAAACACACACACACACACACACACACACACACACAGTGCATGTTCAGATATTGTGCCCACGCGTACATTCTGAATTTGCCTAGCTACAGGTGCCTTTCTATCCACACAGGCAGAGTTTCTGATAAGCCAGAGTTCACAAACTCGACACAATGGCTTAAAGTTAGCTAGGTTTCTAGTGAAGACTGGCAGCTGATGTGTTAAAAAATATATTTACCTAGCATTACGTTGCTTGACAGCAAACCTAGCGACTAATTTTGACTTATTAGGCTAACTTAAGTTAATATAAGACGACCTAACTTGCTTGCAAACTTGACTACTTGTTTACGTAACATTCCATAACATTAGCAGAGTAGCTTCCAAAGTAACTGGCAATTACTGTATATTACACAATAGCTCCTGGATTCTGGTCAAATGTCAAATATGTTGATAAAAATGATCATGTACTGTATGTCAAAGAAAAGCATTAACCTACGGCAATTATACAGTTTGTAACCTACCTAGCTTTTACACTCAGTCACCGCTTTGTAAAATTCTCAGAGCTTGTTTGAAAAACTTAATAGCTAGCTTGCTAATAGACACGTAGAGTTTAATTACACAATACAATAATTTAGCTAGCAAAAGTTGGATAGTTAGTTGGAAAACATTAGCCAGCTATTTAGCCGAATAAGATTAGCGAAGATTAGCGGCATAGCATTGTACATTACAGTAGCTTCTGTATCTCCTAGTGCTAAATGATGATGCTGTGTAAATAAAATGATTATTCATGTAATGTTAAGCAAAAAAGGTTAAATAAAAAACAAAGTTGTGATAGTAAAATTATCAACCAGGTGACTGGTGTGTGTGTGTGTGTGTTGTTGACAATTGACAAACCTGGTTCTTCTGCACATGCCCATTGACGTGGTCATTCCTCACTGGCAGGAAGCTATCGATTGCGCTCATCTTATCAGTGCGTGGTGCGCTCGGCTCCCCGTCCTCTACGCCATTCGCCCTGCGTACACACAACACCTTTCGGAAACTCTGCCTGAAGTTATCAGAGAGGAAGCCATAGAGAATCGGGTTGGCACAGCTGTTGGCGTATGTGAGGCTGACTGAGAAGAAGTAGACGCCCATCATCACGCTGTTCTCGGGTAGAATGGATATGAGATTGACGATGTTGACCACATAGAAGGGCAACCAGCAGAGCACGAACGCCACCACGATGACCACCACCATACGCGTCACCTTGCGCTCAGAGCGACGCCGCCTCCCAAATCCTGCCCGCGCTCCCGAAGCCTTTACCCGCACCACGATGAGCACGTAGCATGCACATATCACAAGCAACGGCGCAAAGAAGCCGAGCACAGATGTGTAGAGGATGAACGCCACTGGCCAAAAGTTGCGCGGCTCTGGCCAGCTCATGTTGCAGGAATTGAAATTGTCCTGAACGTCAGAGAAGATCACCACCGGCAGCACCACGATGAAGGATGTGGCCCACATTGCGGTGCTCACCACTTTGGCCACCCGGGGTCGACGCAGCCTGCTGGAACGCAGTGGATGAACAACGGCCAAATATCGGTCGATGCTCATCACAGTAAGGCAGAAGATGCTCGTGAACTGGTTGAGCGAATCTGTTGTCATGACTACGCGGCACAGGAAGGATCCAAATGGCCAGTACGAGAGGACGTTCTGTGTAGTCAGGAATGGCAGGCCCAGGATGTAGAGCTCGTCAGCCACAGCCAGGTTCAGGATGTAGATGTTGGTCACGGTCTTCATCTTGACATACCGCAGGACCACATAGATGGCCAGCGTGTTGCCTACGAGCCCGACGATGAACACGATCAAAGATATGGTCGCCGTTATCACCATGCTGCTGGCGAAAAACGGCAAGGTCTGGTTTGACATGCTGTACGACTGGTTATCCATCGTCCTCGACATTATTGGAGACGAAAGAATACCAGAGTTGAATTCCGATGCGTTAAAGCTCCCCATGAGGGGATCCTCCCCCTGGCTCCATAACCCACCCGGCTCCATGTTGAGAGCGAGACGGAGGAGGGAGGAATAAAGTGAGCAGAGAAACCAGGCGTGACAGTGGTCTCTGGCACTCGAGGGACGCTGTTAGAGGCACTGGCCGCCTTTAGTTCTGTGAAAAGAGAAGAGGAAGAGACATGAGCATGAGACTGAGGCAGAGAAGAATCAGGGAGGGTGACAAAGTGAGTGATGACTGAGTGATTGAGAGTGTGATGTCCAAAACACCCACGGCACAGATTTTACTTGCTTTCGATGCAGCGTTAGTCAGTGCTGTGATTCAGTCGAGGCGGTTCACCAGGCGATCTCTGAAGAGACCCCAGATTGCACTCAAGAACCCGCGCTAGCTATCGCCTCTCCTGGTTATCTCTTTTTAAAGTTGTACGTGAACCTAAGCAGAAAGCTATACATCCTAGATGCTTCTTCCCGCAGGACTGCTAATGTTTCTTTTTTAGTTTTGTGTAATATTTGCTTTGTGCTTAATACCCCGTAACAGCCAGCGATGATTACATTAGCATTGACTGACAAAAACCAGACCAACAACCTTTTTTAATTGTGTGAGCTTGTTTGGGTTTTGTCATAAGAACACATAAAACAGTGATGAGACGTAACCCCGGGAACAACCTTTCTAGCTCTTTTTTTTCTCCTAATTACAGCTTCCAAATTAAGTTCTTTTATTTATAAGGGTAATTTTGGACATACAGTAAAATTAGGCTACGTCCTAAACCCTAAACCAAACACGTCCACACCCTGACGGTCATTAAGCCTTTTATCTCCTCTTAAACTACCCATCAGTCTTTTGTTTGTTTGTTTGTTTTGTTTGTTTGTTTAAACAACTACTGTACTAAGGGTTTCTACGAAACAGACTCCTCCTTGCTTAAACCTACAGTAATTAGCCCTAAAGCTCTGGCCGAAAGCTGCAGCTGATAGTGAGGGTTATTCCAAAAATTCATAGCTTACATAATTCCGCTGAAGATCTGGTTTTACCGCACTAGCTGACAAAGCGCATGTGAGCGTGTTTGTGTGAGACTGTGTGTGTTGGGTGAATTGACACCGTGAGATTTACTCCACAGGAACTGCGGTCTTTGGGTGTGTGCGTGGAGGGGGGGGGGGGTATGCTGTGCTATACAATACATCTGGTCTATATAACACACAAAAATGTGCACAGGGTAACAGAGAGTGTTGTTTACAACCCAATGTGGCTGATCCCAGGACAGCAAACACACACACGCACAGTTAATGTAACACTTAAAATGATGACTTCACACATATTCTGCTGAGGCCAACTGGACACAGTTCAACACCACAGCTTTTAACACAACACCGTGCGAGTTATTTCCATGCTATTGGTGTTAATCACCATGATTTAAAACAAATAAATAAATAAACACTTCTACATTGTAGGTGTTTATTTTGGTCAAGGTTTACAATGTAGGGGTTAATGTGGCACGGTGAGAAAAACAGCATATGTCTACGTTTTAGGAGTTAATACACCACACTAAGATGATAATTGTACATTGCAGGCATTAACCCTTGTACGGTGTTCGTGTTTTTGTTACTCGTGTTGCTCTGCTTGGACACACAGCATTATTGGGTTTTAAAATCTCTACAGCCACATACTGTACAACAATGTAGTTAAACATATTCAACAGATGTTATTCAACAGATGTTTACTATATCTTAATTACGATAAATATTGATTTATCTTTGTTTTATCATATTTATCAATAAATTAATCAATTAATCGATTAATCAAAATAGATTATAATCCAAAGATTCAGGTGCAAAGAAAAGTATGTTTATCTTGACAAATATAAATGAAAAAGTTTATATATATATATATATATATGTTTATTTCTTTGAACTTATTTTGAAATTAAGCACGTCCATGCAAGTCGAGACCCTGCGAATAGATCCAATATTCCAGTATCCATACCAGTCTACACAACACATCGATCCAAGCCTGTTCGTGCCAACCTGTACAACAGACGAGAGTCAGAGGTTTACCAAGTGTGTATGTGTTTGTGTGTATAACCAGAAGGATATAGTATACATGCCTCAAGTGCAAAAAAACAAATGCAACACCGTCAAACCGAGCACACAATCCAGACTAGGATTGAGGAACGACGTGTCCCTGGATCAAACGCTCTTCTTCTTTTTCTGCTTATCATTGAAGCTGATCGTTGAATTTGTATTTCTTGCACTTGAGGCATGCATACTATGCTGTTCTGGCTGCTGACTGGTAGCACACACACACACACACATGCACATACGCACAACACCTACAATTTTAACACCTAAACCTCATTGACAATCTATTCATTTATATGTTCTTTACATAAACTGGCCCAAGACCAATGAGTCTGAGGTTAATAAAACAATCACTTTTTTTTTTCCTTTACAGTGAACAGGGTTAATGCAAAGCCATAATGACACCAGAGACACTTTTACACGCAAAGTTTTAATTCTACTGGACTTTTTACTGCAATCTTTAATCCAACCCTCTATCTACTGTAGGAATCTGGTAGTCCAGGAACCGGGGAGCCCAGTGGTGATTACTTATTTCTATTTGTACGATCTTTGGAGGTAGGACCTCATGCACTCATTCACACATTCTATGCCTGATCCGCACGGTTTTTGTTTGAGGATATCCACAAAGCACGGGGAGAAACATGCAAACTCCATGATGCACACAGACGGGAATCGAACCATCGACCCTGGAAGTGCGAGGCAACAGTGCTGACCACTAACCACCGTGCCACCTATTAGTGAGATGTTAGCGAGATGCCGTGACACAAACTTGTACAGCACATAAGGGCTTTAAGAGCTACTTGTAAAATACTAGGAGTTCAGTCCGGTCAATGAAACTGTAGTTAATTCTACAATGCAACACTGGGATACACTCACACATGATCTGACTGTGGAAAAAGATCTCTGTCTGGTGATGCATGGTGTTAGTGTTAATGCAGCTCCAGAATCTATTCCTTAAACCTTATTATTATTACTTTTATATTATTATGATTATTATTTTTGATATTATTATTGTTATTATTAATAATAATCATAATATTGTTGTTATTGTGGTGGTGTTTATTATAACAATTATTATTATTAATGTTGTTGTTTCCGTGCTTATTATAATTATTCTTATTATTATTATATATTATTCTCCTTATGAAATTTACGCGCGCACACACACAGAGAGAGAGAGAGAGTAAGAGAGTAAAATCTAAACGATTTACCCGCACGCTCTCGCGCTGTCTGCCCATTCCACGCGCGCCGCGTCCGCGGCGGATTCCGGTGCAGCGACTCATCCGGGCGCGAGCCAGCCAGCGCGCGCGCGCCGAAAGCGTCACACCGCGCGCATAATCCGAAGGAATCAAACACTCTGTACCGGGATTCTTCTACCCTGGTCTTCTTCCTCTCCTTTGATCTGCTGACCGTTGAAGTGGCTCGCGGTGTCCGGAGTGAGCGCGCGCGGGCTGTGGCATGTGTGCGCGCAGGAGATCGTGTTCAAGTTTACTGGCGGTGAGCGCGCGCGCGTGCGTATGTGTGTGTATGTATATGTGTGTGCGTGTGCGAAGAAAAAAAAGGGAGTGCACTAAACTCTGTACCGAGGTCCTTAATAGAGTGCGCACGCACCTACTCACACACACACACACACACACACACACAGAGAGAGGGTGAGGTGCGTGACGTTGATAAACTACCCGCATCAAGCATATGCTTTTTTACAGAGAGAAGCACACAGTGTGCCTAACTAGTTAAGGAAGAGGTAATGATGATACACTATACTGTACTGTCTAAAAGTTTGTGCAGAATCACACACTCGACCCCTGTACCCCATGTACAGGGTCGCACTGAGGCATGGACCCTGTCCTGGGGGGAGAAGACTAGGGTGCCATTGGACAGGGTTTTAGTCACACACACTTAAACAGGCTTACAGGGGGCTGCAATCCCAGGAGACTTAGGGCACAAGGCGGAGTTGTGTTTGGCAATGTGGTTGGCAATCCATTGCAGGGCACAAACACGCACACACTATGGGCAATTTGTGAACGTCAATTAGCCTTAACTGCATGTTTTTGGACTGTGGGAGGAAAACGGAGTACCCGGAGGAAAGCCACCCAATCATGCGGAGAATATGCAAACTCCATGCGTTCAGACTTGAAGGCCAGGACCACCTTCATGGTAAAGAGGAACTGTCCTTGGTCACCACATGCATACCAAGAAGACTATACTAGCAGGGGCACCAGGATGAGTCAGACAGGTCCAGAGGGCAGACAGGGTCTGGATCACTGCGACAGCTCAGTGCCACCTCTCCACTCTTCTGGCAGGGCTTTCAATGTGATTTTGAAGCGTGACGGGGATGTCGGGATTTTGAGGCGGCTCCAGTTCCAGTTCACCCCACAGGTGTTCAGAGGGGTTGAGCTCAGTCAGGGCTCTGTGCAGGACAATCAGCTTCTTAACACACCACATCTTCGTGGAGTTCTCTTTGTGCACTTTGTCATCCTGGAACAGGGTACAGTGAAATTAGTTCCTTAGGGTACTCCCCAAATTGCCCATGGTGTGTCCTGTGAGGGATTGACCAACATAGTACATTAGGTCTTTAAGTACAGAAACAACAGAAACAGTCAGTTGTTATTTTAAGACGTGAAGGTCAGCTGTTTGTTGAAGATATTTGCGAAATAATTCTTTTGGGGGATGAGTAAGATGTAAGATGAGTAATGGAACACATCAAGATGCTTTTTGGAATTTTTGTCCTGTCTGTCTGTCTGTTTGTTTGTGCATGCATCACTTAAAAACTACTGCACGAACTTTAATGGCGTTTTCACAGGTGCATTTGGCTGATCTTATATCTGTATATATTTTTATACACGCTTATGAGTGTGCACATATATAGTTAAAACTTTCTAACACAACACACAGTGACAAAAATCAGTATGGAATTGACTCTGGCACTTGTCCCGCTGCATATGGTCGTGGTCTGGATGAAAAGATTGTACAAGAAATTTGTACAATTGTACATTCTTGGGCTCAAGTTCAAGTTCAAGTTCAAGTAGGCTTTATTGTCATTACAACCATATACAGTTAGTACACAGTGAAACGAAACAACGTTCCTCCAGGACCAAGGTGCTACATGCAACATAAACTTACAACATAAATTAACAGAGACACTAAACTAGCTAACCAAGAGGCCTAGTTAACTGGCTAGCAGAGACAGGACAGAGAGATCTAACATAAATTACAACATAAATTAACAAAAACTAACTAGCTAAGTAACATTTTTTCAGACAACATAAAGTGCACGTGCAAATGTGCAAACAAGAGCAAATACATGGAGTGTATTTGCTCGTACATGGAGTTTGTTTTAACTCAGTCTTGCTTGCACCCCTAACCCTAACCCTTAAGATTTAGTCTTTTCTCAATACTCACACACATACCAACCATGCACCTGGCGTATTTGGTTCACCAAAGAACATCTTAAGTTGCAAAGCATGTGAACAATCTCCTCTAACACATAAATGATTCTAAACACAAAAGGACGTAGAAGAAGGACATCAGAGTAACAATAAGCAAACAAGGTGGAAGCAAAACAAATGGAGTAATTTTATGCGTGTTGAATATTCGTGTATGTTTGTGTGTGTTCAGTAGTCAAGCATACAGAGGAAGCCCAGACTTTCACCTCAGGCTAAAGGAATATAAAGAGCACATGTGGAAGCTGTCCAGCTGGTGTTTGGGATGTCGCAATTCTGCCCTAATTCTACACAAAGCTCGCAGAACATCTTGGTTTCATCTGGTCCATAAAGAGACACCGGGGCTAGTGATTGATTCCTCATGTGGCGATTCAGATCAGCTTGACACACACACACACACACACACACACACGCCACTGTCATGTGATTACACTAAACCCTGACATCCAAGAGTTATTTATTATTATCCATTTAACATTGTGTGCAATTACTTTAATGACAGTAATATATAGTATTTTAGCCCAAAAGATAAAAATTGCATCATGTTTATCCTTCCTTTGTCCCATCGGTGAATCAGCTTCAACCTGCTGATCCAAACTGCTTTGTGCTGCTTATGTGCCGCTGTCAATGTTCTTTTTTTTTTTTTCTACCGATTTTACATATTATGTTGTTTTTTTTCCAGCAGGGTCATGATGGGCATGCCCCCATTTCCAAAGTACCATTAACATCACCGTTTTACTCTGAAAATAGTCCGTAATTACTACCTGACGTTTTTTATTCTCCTAGTCATTTTCAAAATTGCACTACATTAAGGACCAAGATAAAAAATAAAAAAAACCACACATAAAGCTCTGGGGGTGTATATTACTCCTACGCCATGCTTTGCTTTATACATTGATGAAAAATATGATTTATAAACGATACCCCAAGGTCTACATTTTGCTCAATTTCATTTTGTTTAAGAAAAAAAAAAATCGTTTTATCATTTCTAAAGTAAGGGCTTACGCACAGCGGGTGAATTGTCTATTCCGAGCTTAACGTTAACATGAAGACGTGAAAACATCTGCGTCTTCATTTTCAGGATAAAAGATTTTCAGGATCCAGATTTATCAATAACTTGACAAGCTGCATTGCTTTGTCTTGTTAAACTGAAGAGGGAAAGTGGAAAAAAAAAGTGAGGCTGGAAACAGATGGCTCGTTTTACAATGATAAATGTTGAGGACGGATATAAAGTTTGACGCGTCGTTCTTTAATAAAAGGGCAAACAAACTAGCACACTTATGTGGCGTAAAAGGAATTAAGTACTTAGGGATGTGCTGTTTTGGGAAAACAATCAATCACCAGCTCGTAAATTTTCCTGTAACAGCGGGAATTCTGGAGGAGTTTCTCTCTTTTGCGCAAACACAATGCTTACGTTTACTAAATGCTTGAATACTTCTGGGAAACTAACACCTTTTTTAACGAAATATCCTTAAAAATAGTTCTGATTTAGTTTATATGATTTCTATTGGTTTCTCAGCTAGCCTTTAGACATTCATTCCCCTGACATAGGAAGAACATCATGAACTTTCTCCTGGCTGTTTTTACGATAATATTCTTTATGTATGGACAATTCTGGGACAAGCCTTTATTATTTTGCATGTAGTGATTAAACAACAGTTTGAAATGTGCGACTAGAATAAATACAAGCGAGATGACGTACCTTGGGTAATTACTCAATTTCCATGTGCTAACTCACTGTGCTTCTTTTTCCTCCCCTGAGGTGATTATTGCGAGGCTTTGGTGTGACATGCTGGTTATTATTTAATAAAGCGTGGCCCCTGAATTAAAATATCAAGGCCACGCATTTGTCTGTACTGCACATCCACAAAGCACAAAGCGACTAGAGGTAGATATTGTGCCTTAAGAGAAGTCATAAAAGAAGCTCAGCATGGAGATGAATTGTGAATCCAAACCTGACTCTGAAGCCTCTGTTATTCAGGTTGTGTGCACATGTGTTTCCACTTATTTCCTTTAAATAGTTCAGCCAGTCTAAACCCTGGAAACCCAGGTAGGACTGCAGGACTAGTGACCTAATTGGGACATCTTAAGGACTGGAGATATAATCCAAATGTCCTTAAGAATAGAATGCTTTAGGACTAAAGACTTGATAGGGGCATCTTTGGGACTAAAAACCCTAATGAGATATTCAGGGCTAGAGACTTTTTGGGGGGCTATTTTTCAGGACTAGAGATCTTATGGAGACATCTTCAGAACCAAAGACCTAATAGGGACATCTTTAGGACTGATGACCCAATTATGATCTTTTTGAAAATAGAATATCTTCAGGGCTAGAGACTTAATAGGAAAATCTCCAGGGTGGAAAACCTACTAGGGGGACACCTTTAAGACTTCAGACATAATGAGGATGGCTTGAAAATGGACTCTACTGGTGACTTAAGGGCTAGCTTGTATGCTCGCTGGGTGAATTTATTTTCCATCGCTGTAGACCTTTTTTCTGGAAGGTGGTTGATCTGAAGTTAAAGAGAAATGAAGTGGAATCGGGGATCATTCTCGTGGTAAGTAATGTGCGCAGCTCATACCTCAACACTCACTTCACCAGCCTTTGTTAGTTTAAAAGCTGCGATATAAGTGGAATTCTTGACATCATGCTGTTGAGTTAAATGCCAGGCCTACGCTGAAGGCAAAAGGCCAGTCCAGTCCTTGAAAGCACAATATTGCGGGGATCTTATTACCGCAATACTTTTTTCGCACCGTTTCTGTGTGAGTGGAGCTAATGTTGTTCAGATTGGATTCGTTGGAGGACGTTTGTGAGATGATGTAACATAAAATTCCAATATTTCAGAAGGTTTGTGCCTGACAGCTTTCCATAACCAGAATGGAGATGATTGATCAAAAATATTACACTTCAGCCCTAGAAAGAAGATGAAACAAAACAGCACTGGAGTCATGAAAATAGATATTTACCAACCAAACACCCGAACAGAAGCTTCTCGTTAAGCATGACAACATGCTAATTCAAGGGCTTGAGTTACACAATATGAGTGGCCACAATATTAAAACGTCCGTGAGATACTGAGGCTGTGCCAATAAGTGGTGTAACTTGAGTAGCACTGTATATTGTGGAAATATCATATTTAATAAGTGGGCTCCATTTAATTATTTGGTGGGGAAGGTTATTTGTTGGGAAACAGGGCGAACTGAATTAGTGCGGCAGCCACGATGTATGGATTTGAAGCAGTGTTTGTGTGTTATGAGCAACGTTAATATTATGAGAAATGCATCTAGGTAAGTATTTAAGGGAAACAGTAAAGGTGTGTACACTATCAACCACTGGAAAGTCAACCGTAATCATCCAAAACAAGCTACAGAGAAAAGTAGCCGCGTCATGCTTCAGCTGTAGCGTCAGCCCTTGATGTTGGTGGGGGCGGGGGTGGTTTTTTCGGACACTATGTTCTTGTGTATAGTACTGGTTATTTCGTACATGGTGGTGCTGGTGGTGTTTGTATTGTATTTTCTCATAAAATAAGCTGATATCCCAGGCTGCGTGTGTGTGTGTGTGTGTGTGTGTGTGTGTGTGTGCTCAGGTGGACTTGTTAACAAAGAACCTGAAATTGAAAGTTTAAGGACTGTGCAGAGGTTTTAGTCCTGGATAAAGATGATGTCTAAAGACGTCTGTTGGTGGTCTCTCCTTTTTTCCCGTTGTTTTGTTTTCCTCGAAATAAAACCCAATGTCTGGTTAGAATAAAATACTGTAGACCACACGGTGTATATTGTGTTGACGCCTGTTGCTGTGAAATCCTTAAATTATTTGTGGTGTAAACAGTCGCGAGTAGAAATGTCTGAACCAGATGGATGGACTCCAAGGGAGTAAGGGGTAACTGCAAGTGCTTGTTAGTTAAGCCTTTTATTATAAAAGACACCGTGAAAGAAGTCCACAATGTGAAGCGGAGATAACAACTGGTACTGTAGCACCATGGCTTGTTGGTCAGCACCTTTAACTTGCACATCCAGGGTTGAGGGTTCGAATCTTGATGCGTATTTTGTTCTGTTCTTTGTGGGTTTCCTCCAGGTACTGACATATGGCGTAGACTGATGGGATACTACCCGGTGAGCATTAGAGGTGTGGATAATGTCTGCGGCAGAAGGTTAACTAATAATAAAAAATAAAGGCAAAAACAAAATCCCATAAACAATTTCTTTATATATAATGTTGGACAAAAGAATTGAGATAAAAGTAAGATTTGTTGTTTTAATGTCATTCAGATTGTTTTACGATAATAAGAATAATTTGTTGTTTTATGCAGTGAAATTGCTGTACAAGAATCAGTATTTTGTACGAAGTTCTTTATTCTGCAAAACCTGCTGGATCCAGCTGGGCATAAAGTCGAAAAGACATCTAATGTCACTCGTTTAATCAATGCCTGCTTGATCGCTTTTTGAAGATGACAGTATAGAAATCTGCCACAGAAGTTCACAAGTGACTTGAGAGTTCCCTGACTTTAGGTCGACAGCCCGGCACAAGAAAGTAAAAGTCCTGCCACATGTTTGTTTCAACTATTAACTCAACCAGCTGTTAAAAACGAATTAGTTACGTTAATTATTGTGTTGTGTAATGTAATAATATTGCTTAAATACAGTACTTTAATACTATTGTGATATTGCTTAAATGAGTTTTTAACTAAATAATAAACTTGGGTAGAAGCAATAATGGCAATAAATCAATACATATTTCACTATAATGGACGTTCGCCATTGACGCAAATTTTGCATAAATATTCCGACGCTTTACCGTTTCTTTTAGCTGCTTGTCCACCTCCGAGTGACTTCACGTCTGACTCATTACTCTGAGTGTCCCATCAGATTTTCACACACACACGCACAAACTAGGATTGGGTGTTTCGATTTTTTTTTAGTTTGTTTGTTGCTTGTTTCATTTTTTTTGTAGTTTTCTCAGAATTGCATCACGATGAAACCAAATCCGTTTTGATTTCTCAGAGTCCGTCATTCCACCGACTTTCGGCACATCCCTGGTGTTGTGAGCTGGAACGCGTCCCAGAGCATAACAGAGACACCTCAGGGATTCCCTGAAAACCTGTTACACGGCTTTCTTGTGAACAGACAAATCGAAACATCTGGACTCTATTACACCTGCTTCCTTCGGGCTATCATGTGTGTCATGCCTTACAAACTTTTCAGGCGCAGAATTCATGAATCAAAAGGTAGTTTTGTTATTTTTCTCACTGTTTTAGGAGAAGCGGTTTCCAGATAAAAAAAGAATAAGGAAAGTCTTCGTTATCGGTATGACGGACATGATAACAGGAGCAAACTAAATGTTCCTCCGAAATGTTTAGACTGTTGACAGATAACATTCATGATACTTTATGTCACTCAGTAATACAGTATATGATTTGTAATCAGGTTTAGATAAAAATGTAGAAAACACATGTTTACACTCACTGGTTACTTTATTGAGTACACCTTGCTCGTATTGGGTTGGACCCCCAAATTGCCTTCAGAACCACCTTCATTCTTCATGGATAAGATTCAACAAGGTGCTGGAAACATTCCTTAGATATGTTGGTCCATATTGACATGATCTCATCAAGCAGTCAATGCAGGTTGGTTGGTTGCACATCCAATGACGCAACTCTCCCAATCCCCAGCATCCCAAAGGATCTTGTTTACTGGGTTGAGATCTGGTAACTGTGGTGGTACAGTGATCACATTGTCATGTCCAAGAAACTAGTTTAAGATAACTGTTACATGGAGCGTTAACTGCCGTAACTGGATCTTTTCTCTTTTCGGACCATTCCCTGTAAACTCGAAACACAGTGGTGTGTGAAAATCCCAGTAGGTCAGAAATACTCAAACCAGCCCGCCTGGCGCCAACAACCATGCCACGATCAAAGTCACTTTAATTACTTTTTTCTTTCCGGTTCTGATGCTCGGGTTGAACTTCAGCAGATCGTCTTGACTGTGTCGATTTGCCTAAAATAGAAATTTAGAAAAAACTAAATGGAATTAGTCGCTGTCTTCTGATTGGCTGATTAAATATTAGCGTTAACAAGCAGTTGAACAAGTGTGCCTAATGCAGTGGAAGTTCAAGACTTTAATTACGTTTTTTATGGTAAATATTGAATAATATTTTTTGCACTAACAATCTACAGTAAGACTCTGAAACAGATCACGTGGTTAACATTGTGGCCTCATACCTTCTAGGTGAAGAGACTAAATCTCCCCACTGTGGGGACTTTCATGTTCTCCCAGAGCTTGATGGGTTCCTCCGTGGTGCTCCAGCTTCCTCCCACAGATACACCACGAGTGTATTTGTGTGTGCTTGGGTTTGCAAGAGGTTTGGCTCCTCAATAAGGAATCTTCTCCTCACAGCAATGACCATTGGTGTGATGTCATTGAGAACAAACTTTGGATGCAATGGTGGTAAAGACAGAAGGAAGACTTGCCATGTTTTTTCTAACACCACTGACAGTTTAAACATCACTCCATAAAAATCAGATCTAGTTTGGCTAGAGTTCTCTCTCTCTCTCTCTCTCTCTCTCTCTCTCTCTCTCTTTCTCTCTCTCTTTCTCACCAAACAGCTCAGGACAGTCATCAGACACAGTTGTTTGTGTGTGTGCGTGTGTGTGTGTGTGTGTGTGTGTTAATTTCCAATAGCAACACAATTCAGCTATTGGATTGGATACAGTGTGCTGGAACTAATTATTAATAACTGGAATATTAATTCCCTGGTGGAACCAAATGCGTTTCCTCATGATTTTTTAGCACTGTTCTGGGAGGCATAAAATGTCTGACTTTTTTAATGGGCAAATGTTTTCCAGAGATTGTAAACACTAAAATGTAAGTGTTTTCTTGATAGTGTGTTCACCAAATGTTTGGAAATTTGGGTGGATTTAGAGTGCATAGTGTATATACAGTATATCGCACTTTTAATCCACCCAATTTCCAGGGTGTCCTCTTAACCCAACTTTGCCGAAGGTTATAGGATGATAGACTCTTCTGAGCATAAATCTTCTACACTGATTAACCTATACTGATTTGGAGGAGCCTATCCCAGAAAACTTTGGGCGAATGAGCAAAGGTACACCCTGGGACACCCTGGGACACCCTGGGACACCCTGGAAATTTGGATTAAAAGTGTACAGTATATTCCTGATGTTATTCATTTTCCCATAACCACACGTCCTGGAGCGTATAATTCCCCTTCAGCATTTACATTACACATGGCAGACAGCCTTATACAGAACTTATACATCTATCTCATTATACATCTGAGCAGTTGATGGTGAAGGCCCAACAGTGGCAACATGGTGGTTGAACCTGGGACCTTCTGAAGCATAGTCCAATGCCTTAACCACTGAGCTACCCCTGATCCCCCATAATACTCGTCATCAATCATTCAACTCTTTTATTGCTCAAATGAACTTACGAAGAAAATATTTGGAGATTTCTGGAACCTAAAACAAACAAAAAAATTTAAAGACAATTAAACATGAACGTTATGAGCAACGACAACTTTTTGGAGATGAGTAGCAGTTCTTCTGCCAGATAGAAGATAGAAGACAATCTCAGTGTGTGTGTGTGTGTGTGTGTGTGTGTGTGGTGGGTGGTGGTGGGGGGGGTTGTCCTGGCAGCCAGATTCATATAAAAGTCAGATCAGCGTAGATATGCAGAACACATAAAAGTGGTGAGTGAGAGTTGGCAGATTATCCCTACGTCCTGATTTTTCTTTTCTACTGCTTCGTGCATTTTTTTCCCCTTCCTCTTCCTTATAAATATGGGTTTGTGTCATGATATTGTAAAACAATCACCACATCATGACTGATCCTCGTTCTCCAGGCACAGACATCATTATTTTCACTGTGACAAGCCTGAGTTAATAGAGTGTGTCTGCACAAACACACACACACACACACACAAGCGCACACACACACAGTCTCACAGGAGGAGAGTCTGACAAGCAGAAGGACGTTAATCTCTGTTAGAGCGCTTTGTTTCTTGCAGGCTGGCATGAGAAGCGTTTCAGAACGCTCGGAGGAACCTGGCAGCCGTGATGGGACCGAGGAGACTCATGCAGCTTCGTCCGGATTTTGCATTTAAATTTTTTTTTTCAGTGGAGGGTTTAACAAGTGGAACTAAAACCGTTGTGCTTGTGCGTGTACCTGTAGTCGGTCGGTTTAGAATACACAGAAACATATTGAATTACTGTACACCCATACCTCTTCCCTTTCAAGACAATCACGTTAGAGGTCGGTAAAGCAGAAAGTTTTTGTCTCACTGATTTCTTCTTCTTCTTCTAAATAGAACCCCAATTTACGCGTCTAACAATTCCGATCTGATTTCGTTTAAACCTGCTGAAGTCTAATTAATGCTAATCACTGACCCTGGTGAACCGCTCTCAATACAAAACACTCAACACATGCTGGAGCGAGGGAGCGGACACTGCCCCAGCTACAGGCTCCTCCTGGTGGACAAACCTGGAGTTGGACTTGATTTACGAGCTTACAGACTAGTTATAGGGTTAAGTATAAAAAGAGAAACGCGTCACCGAGGAGAACATCGCTGTCAGGATCTGGGGTTATTATACAGCATCTTAGGATCGTGTTATTACAAGAGAACGATCATGTTATTATTTTTTGTCTTTGTTTAAAAAAGTCTTATTATTAACACATTTTGTTATTACAAGAAAGGAATTTAATTTCATTAGTCAACATCATTAAACTATAATAAAATGATCTTATTATTGTATTTATTATAATAAAAATGTCTTGTTATAATGAGAAAATTTTAGGAAACATTTTCATTTAAAGTATCTTGTTATTACAAGGAAAGTATCTCGTCATTATTATTAAGAAATATATTCATATTCTAAGCAAAGTGTCTTGTTATTACGAGAGAATTTTCTCATTTTTATAAGAAAAGTATTTTATTATTTTAAAAAAAATTGAGATGAAAAGTGTTTCATTATTATAGGAAAGTATCTCATGATGCTTAGAAAATATAATATTAAGCTGCTGTTACAACAAGATGAGTGGTGTTATTACATCTCGTTATGAAAGAAAATAGCAAATATCATCGAACTTTAAGAAAAGTATTTTATTGTTATTTATTTATTTTTTATTATTATTATTATTATTATTATTATTATTATTATTATTATTGTATTCCAAAAAAAAAGCAACTGGTAACAATGAAAAATTTAGATTTATATTATAAAAATATCTTGCTTTTTAGGGATTTCATTATTATAGCTAAAGTATCTCATTTTATCTCATTGTCATTAATATTGGGACAAATATTTCTAATTACAAGAAAAGCAACTGGTTATTATAAGAACAATATATTTTTATTACAAGAAAAGTATTTCATTATCATAAGAAAAGTATCTCATTATGATTAGAAAAATATCCTGTTTTTATAAGAAAAGAATCTCGTTATTTTTTACAAGAAAAGCAACTTGTTATTATTAGAAAAGTATACTGTATTTATATTATAAAAAAAGTGTCTCTTTTTTATTTACAAAAATATCTCATTATTATAAGAAAACATATTATTACAAGAAAAGCAACTTGTTAACTTGTTATTGTGAGATAATTATATCTGTATTATAGAAAAAATATCTCACAGTCTCACACGCTCACAATCATGCTCACACCTGGGTCTGATCACACACACACACACACACAGTAGAAGAGGAACCAGAATGAAATTGCCTTGGTACTGTAGTTTCGCAAATTGGTCATTTTCTGCCAGAAGTCATTTAAAACTCTAATTGTTTTTGATTACTGAGGTTTGGATTTAACTTGTTAATTTTAAGTGTTCAGTCAGACCGGTTAATTAAGTAATAAAGCAATATATATAATAACTTGTTGATTTGGAATTTTTGAAATTGCAGTTCTAATTTGAAGAAAAATAAACACATCCTTGGCTTTGTCTCGTGGACGACACTGTGACGACTGTGGGTCTAACAGACATGTTTTGTTCAGCTGTAGGGGTCTGGACCTGTGTGGAATTTAAATATATATATAGAGGAATGTCAAAAACAAATAAACAAAAAAAATAAAAAATAAATTAAAAAACAGAATATTTAAAAAAAAAACATGTCCAAAATATAAAAACATGCAAGTTTTTGAAATCTGTTGGACTTAACATTTAACAACAACTTGAAGAGAGAGAGAGAGAGAGAGTGTTAGTGAGAAAAAGAGAGAGAGTGAAAGAGAAAAAGAGAGAGAGAACGAGAGAGAGAACGAGAGTGAGAGAGAGATTTCCCTGTCTGTGTAGTTCATTCCTCTGCCGCATCATCATTAGTGCAAGAATGAGGAAAGGCAGGCAAGAGCAATCATTATCATCATCATTATCATCATCATCATCATCAGAGAAGGAGAACATTCAGTGCTGGAAATTCATGCGTGCTGAAAAGTGCTCCGCTCAAATGTCGTACTCATTGTATGCTAAAGTTATCTATGAAGAAACAAACGCATCTACAACATCATCCACATTCGCACGGTTTCTTCAAGCCCTCATGCCTTACTGTAGCTCCAGGGCTAACTCTGTACAGTATATCAGTTTATTTAAAGTAGTACATTAATATACTGTATGGAAGAAGGAAGCAGGGGCATGCCGTACTGTATCTCTACAACCTGAGCAGCTCATCCTCATCCCGCGGCGCTCCACACCATATCTAAAGAAACTTAAGGGTAGATACTGTAAGCTAGCATAAGAATTGGAGAACACTATAGCTGGTGTAATGTGAGCGTTGTGTTGGTTTAGATACCTGGATACGATCGTCACTGTTTTTCTAAAGGCAAGTCCACTAACAGAACGAAATTTCTTGTGCTGATGTTTAAGCTTGATGAAAATCATGGAGAACAGAGGTTTTTGCGTCAGATTAGCGAACAGCAGAGGGTGGTGTAGAGCTAATGTCAAAGTTGGTGGATGTTTGTCTGTTCATGTTAATGGGAATGTGGAGGGATGAGAAGCAGCGATAACATAAGAACAACAAGGCGAACAGCGATCATTTATACCCCAGCGCTGCCCCACCCACCCTTTACAAGTGTTTGACTGATGGTACTCCGTTAGTAACCTGGTAACCAGTGTACGAATCTTCCCAATAAAGTGGGTCCTTCTCTATAACTCCATGGTCTTTCCTGATTTTTATTTCTTTCTACACTGTAAAACAACGCTGAAAGCGTTTATTCAAAATTAAAAATATACAGTAATCTCCTTTGAATAGTTGATATTGAGATGTTTCTGCTACTTCTGATCTGTAAAGCTTCATAACGGCTCTAATCTGAGGTTCTGGTTGTTAATCGGTGATTTCTGAGGCTCTAAATGAACTTCTCCTCTACAGCAGAGGTAACGTTTTGGTCTCGCTTTCCTGTGAAGGTCTTCATGAGAGACAGTTTCATCACGGAGCTTGATGGGTTTTGCAAACACACTCGACACAACACTGTTCTTGTAAGTTCTTGTAATAACAACTGACTGGTATCATTATGACTCTTAATTATCTAATGCTGTAGATGTTATTTTATAGTTTTAAAAAATATATAATATCGTTCTACAGTAGAATGTAGAAAATAAATCACTAAAGAAAAAAACATTAAATAAGAAGGTGTGTCCAAACTTATATATTGATATGATGTGCTTTTCTGCATATAAAACACTAAAACATCTCAAACTTAATAATAATGATTTTTACACTGACCAGTGGCATTTCACCTTTTTCCGATCTATTCCTTATTTACCCTTTATGTCTTTATGGCGAAATAAACACATTTAATGTCAGAATTCATGTGAAGTTTTTAGTTTAAAATTATTATTATTATTATTATTGTTTGGCACATTATTTCGATTCGCACAAATACTACTGTTTGCACTGTTGTCACTTTGCCACATAAAGTTGTACATCAAGTGAGGAACGCAATAACCTTTATTTCTCTTATTTGTTCCATTAAACGAAAAAAGGAAATGTGGTTTTTATGCTTTATTAATTATATGCTTCTTAAATATCTTATAGTTTTTTGTTTTCAGCATTGCACTAGAAACTTGGTCAGTTCTCACGTGTCTCCTGACTACATGTGAGATATACAGTGTGCAATCGTGTGTGTGTGTGTGTGAGAGAGAGAGACAGAGGGAGGGAGGGAAAGAGAGAGAGAAAAAAGTGTGAAGTGTCTCCAGACACTCTGTACCAATCTAAACATCCACCATGATAGTCTTTTCATCATCATCACCATCATCACCATCGTCATTATTACCCACATAATCAGGACCCAGTGCAATAATACTAAAAAGTATTTTGCCTAATAGAAGTTCAATCGTTCCATTAAGCATGATGGACTTCAAATTGCTGGAGAAAAGCAAGTGTCCTCGCAAGTTGGAGCTGGCCGATAAGCATATCAAGGCACGGCAGACACTTCAGGCAATCCTTCACTCATTTTAAACCAAACCGTTTTAAACCTAACATTCTGCTGGCTCGGTCCGGTCATCATTTTACACTCCACATTAACAGTCCATTATTACAGATTAGAATGATTACAGTTAAGCGCAGCCTTTTAGTTTTAACCCCCAATCTGTAACTTTTGGTAATGAACAGGACAGGAACGTAACTGGGAAAATCTGCGGGCACACACACTCACACACATGCACACACACGCACACACACACACACAGGAGAGTGGGAGAGTGAGGAAGCATACCTTAGATGTCAATGACAGCTGACTTTATGATACTCCAGGGGTAGATTTATGAGAGTTTGTAGTGCGTGCGTGAGTGTGTGTGTGTTTGTGTGTGTGTGTGTGTGGTTTGGGGATATGAATGATTGACATCCAACCGGGTTAATTTTTTCTGTCTAAAGAAAAAAAAAATTTCTCTCTGTGTGTCCTTCATAGCCTTTGTTCTCTAGTTCTGCAAGCGTGAGTGAGAAAAACAGAAGAGCAGAAAGAGGGAGAAAAACAAAGGCACACAGATATACACCAGGAGGGAGAGTTGGACCTTTCAACATATATGTACCCATAAAGCACAAACGTGCATAAACATGATTTATATTAGAAAATGTATCCACAATGCATTGGATGGATGGATGGATGGATGGATGGATGGATAAATAGATTCATAGACTGATGGAATTAGGTGGATTAATACAAATATTTGAATGCCACGCTCAATTTTCCACTCATGCTGTCCATACAACACATGGATGGATAGATTCTTGCATGGACGTATAGATGGTTGGATGTTTGGACAGTTGTTTGGATGGTTATATGGTGATTGGATGGATGGATGGATGGATGGATGGAGTCTTTACTCCTCACTTATGCTCCCCAAATAGGATATGAAAATGATGGATAGATACAGTAGAAAAAGACTTGGATGCATTGATTGCTGGATGAATTATTAAATATTTGGATTAGAATAATGGATAGATGGATGGATGGATGGATGGATAATATGAATCTATTTTATATGGAAGGATAAATAAATTGCTGGAAGAAAGAATCAATTAATGGATGGATGTTAGATGTATAAATGGATGTATGGCTAATAACTAGATAAATGAATCAATGAATGGATGGATGGATGGATGGATGGATGGATCAAAGTGTGAATGAACATATAAAATGTATGAATGATTGGATGAAGGGAAGATACAACCATCCACTGACCAATACTAACATTCATTTATCCATCTATCCATTTATCAGTCCATCTAACTAAGCATCCATGCATCTGTTCGTTCTTCTAAACACCTAATCCATTTATCCATCCATCAAAACATCCAACAACCTTTTAAAGTAATTAGTCACTTATTCGTCAAAGTAGCATCCATCCATTAATCAATCCATCCAAACAAACATAAGTCAATTTCTTATTTCTTCTCATTGTCCACCATCTCTCCATCGATTCATTCATCCTTCCTTCCATTCATTTTTGGTTATTTCTACAATCAGTAGTCAATATAAATCATTTGCTTCCAAACTTAATTCCATATTTTACGTAGTCAATACAAGAGGAATGGATGGACAGATTCACAGATGAATACATAGTCTTTTTAAAACACATCTGTATTCTGACACAGCTCCTCTCAGCTCTCCTCTTCTCTTGGTAGCTCTGTGTGGTATTTGATCAGATTTCGTCTAATCTAGTTCCTGGATCAGAGCAAGCCTGGGGGGGGATTTTCCTCTCTCTCTCTCTCTCTCTCTCTCTTTGACGACTCTCTTTACAATGTTCTGTGCACCAGCGCCTGCTATTAACACATCACATCATACAAACCTGGCAGCTGAAATTACAGAAATCCATCATCAGCACAGATAGGTTTTTGAAGTGATTTCCAGCTGTGAGTGTGACGGGAAGTCACCCCAAAACCTGGTTTAAGACCAAGCCTGGAGTCATTTCCCCCTGAAATGAATGAATTTGGTCCAGCTGCTTGGCGCAGCATGTGTAACTCTCTCCAATTCTCTCTTTTTCTATCTTGAGTCACTTGTTCACCAGCACGGTAGAAGCAGCAGAGATTTGTAGTGGGAAATTCAGCGTGAATGATGAAGGCAGGACACCTGTGAGGTATTTTTACGATATAAATTCTCAGTCCGACAAGCAATAACATTACAACCACCGTGAGGTGACCTGAATAACACTGATCACCAATTACATGCACACATGGGGCTCAAACATGCATTTGGAGACGGAATTCAAGCCAACGCAGAAAAAAAAGTCAATGCTGGTTATGATAGAAAGGTACCAGAACACCCAGTGCAGAAGTTACAAGTAACATTTACTTTTAATATCACATTAACATCATCTTCAGGTAGAATAGGATTTACTATAAAAAATAAAAATGTCCATTATGAATGTATTTTTGAAAAAAGCGCCAACATCATTAATCACACCAGCATGTGGTGCCATTTTTGAAAATACCTGTACATTCTTAATGGAATTTATTTATTTATTGTACTGTCAATGCTGCGTGTGGGAAGCTGTTGACTGCACTACACTTGTTCTGAATTGGGATTTCTGAACTGAACTGAAACGTTATAACCTTATTGGACCACAGATGTGGGTGCAGTCAGACCGTGCATGCATACGGATGTTATAAGGTGCATTCCTTTATTACTATCCAACTGTCGTCAGGTACGGACGTGAAACTTAAACTGGCAGAGGAGGAGGCTGGTGATGCTATAAACCGAAGTCATGTATTGTTTATAATGTTTCTCATGAACTTCAACAATCTTTCTATTGAAAAGGTTTGCAGTGTAACTAAATGCAACACTTTTTTTTCCCTTGTTCTAATTAGCTGCCGCGACTTCTTGTTTGGCTCAATTAAAAATCGGTGAAAACGTGCATTTGCTATATTTTATATTAAATCTTAAGCAACATATACACTGCAATACTTAAATCACCACCAACACAGCTGAAGTCTGATTCATCTGTTGTCACACAGCTGTGTGGAGGTGGCGTTATAGTGTTTTTAAAAAAATCTGTTTTTAATTTATTGTTCGCTATTTTTGTTTTTTAACAACATTCAAACTTTTACTTTTATCCGTTTGCAATACTTTTTGCATCCTTTGGAAAAAACTCCAAAAACGGAGTTATCTCATTTTGCTGTCTAACTGTTTAGATCCTCCTGATGATGGATAGCTCAGGAAACTGGGGACTCATGCAGAAGTTGGGTGTGACAAACTTCAGGTCTATCACTTCTTCATGTTTTTTACATGAGTTTGCTTCAAAGGAAGTACTTTTTCTTCTTCAATCTACTTGTCTCCATAGTTTTTTAAAAGAATTTAAAAGAACAGCACCCATATTTTTACTTAATAACAGACTATCTGTGCTCTTTGCAGTCACGGTATTCCAGTATTACACCTTTCATACGTATTATTAATTTGCCTGTTCTCTCATCTTCTGTTCAGACGTTCGTTTTTTACACCCCCCCCCCCAACGCCCACCCTGCACCCCCCCACCGCCCTCCTCTTTCTCTGTTCTTTTATTCATAGCTTGCAATGAGATGTGAGATTTCAATAACTCCAAGTGAGATCTGTGGCCCTCGCTCTCGCACCTCCTGATTGGAACGAGAGCCTGATTGTTCGGCACCGGCATTCAGATTTCACCAGATATCGTGTGGCCTTTGAAACAGTGAGCCCTTAGACATGGTCACAGATTTATGCCCACATACCTGTATGAGCAACATTTTCCTTTTTAAATTATTCTCACATTCACACAATCAGACCAACACACTGGGCTTTTATTGGCCCGTAGGGAGCTTAGAAATCGACAAGGCCGAATAAATGAAAGAGCACAAAGAGAATAAAAAGCACCCCGAATCTCAGCAGACTGCACTGCAACAGACATGTGAGATTGTAAGAGCTCTAAAAACTTTTCAAAGCATTTAGTCTGACTCACCAGTTACCGCTAGTTTAATACTTAAGATCAATCCTAAAGAATCTTTTTAAATCCTATCTGACTCCCAACTAATCCTACTCACTCCTAAAGGAATTCAGAAAAATCTGTTTACTCTATTTAAAAAAAAAGTCTGGCTTTAAACCTAAAGAATTTTTGATCAATTTTACAAGAAATCAATAAATATGATCACTGATAAAGAAATGGAAAACTGATCGAGATGGTGATAATTAATGAAGAGAAAACTCACTCTCTCACATACAGGGCTGTAGGAGGCCTGGAGCCTCTCCAAGGGGACTGGGCGCACACCAAGGATGGGGTGCCAATCCATCACAGGCCACAAGCATACACAAACACATACACACTATTCTAAAGATTAGGCTACTCTGCATGATTTTGTATTATGGGAGGCATGTAGAGTACCCAAAGAACATGCAAACTCAACACACAGAGACCCACCAAGAGGAGAACTGATGATGATAACGTATAAGGAAGAAGAAACCAGCTGAAAATAAGAACTAATGAGAAAGAGGAAAACTGATGAAGATCATAAGACATGAAGGAGAGCACAACTCACGAAGAGGAAAAGTGATGAGAAATAACTGATGAGAAGGAGAAGTGAAGTGAAAGAGCAGAGATGAAGAGGAAGATGAGCTGATGAGTAAGAGGATAGGTTATGAGGAAGAGGAGGAGAGCTGGCGAAGAATAGAAGAAGAGTTGGTGTGGAAGAGGTGAAGAGCTGGTGAGGAAAAGGAGGAGGACTGGTAATGAGGAAGGGAAGGAGGAGAGCCGGTGCGGAATAAGTGGGGCGGGGTAATAAAGACCATAACTCATTTGATTAAAAAGAAGAGAGTTCGCCAAGTAAAGGAGGAGGTTCAAATCCCGTCACCACCACGTTGCCACTGTTGGGCTCTTAAGCAAGGCCCTTAACCTTCAACTGCGTACTGTAGATGCATAATGAGATAACATGTACGTCGCCAGGGGCGGACTGGAACCAAAAAGTGGCCCTGGACTTCCTGGCCCACAGCAGCCCACCACATCCCACATCATAATACATGTGGAGATTTATTTTTTAACACCACTTACAGTACTAGTATTAAAATATAACGCAATACAGAAATAAATGCTATTTAAACGTATTATTTGAATTAGGTCATATTTGTAAAACAAAGAAACAAAGGAAAACCAGGATCCAGCATGGCCGTCCTTAACCGTAAGGCTAGAGCTGTCAGGACTTCCGAAAGGCATCTACATCTGAAGCTTTTTCTCCTAAGATGATGATGATGATGATGATGATGAAGTGGAGATGTGGTGCAGTGTGCACATAGAGAAACATTTTTATTGATTTCACACCAACTTTCCTGCATGTGTGTGTGAAGTGGGAGAAGTTAGTGAGCTCCACTCTGCTCAACACCTCCTCTGATGGAGACTCCGGATACTACAGAGAAGGAGAAGAAGGAGGAGGAGGAGGAGGAGGGAGTTCTGGTGGAACTTTTTGGAGTTTGAAACGTGTGTGTGTGTGTGTGTGTCCGAAGTTGAGCAGTCAGTTCCGTTAACCGTGCAGCAGAGGGGGACGTCAGCAGCATCGCGCTCACTCGGGGAAGAAAAAGAAAAACAAGAATACAGAGGGAAAAGCAGGAGAAAGTTTTTTTTTTTTCGTTCTTCCAGAAGTTTTTCTTATGAGCACCGGGAACTTCCCGTCTGGCGCGCGCCGAGGAGCCCGTGCGCGATGTGACCGGAGCGATGCGGTGTAGGACCGATGGACGCACGCGCTCCAGGATCGAACATGGCGGCGTCTGGGTCTCCGAGCTCGCGCTCTGCGCCGCGCTGCTGCTCGCGGCGCTCTGCGCGCTCGTGGCGGCGGAGGAAGGCCGCGCGTGCGCGTCGTGTCCCGGGAACTGCTCGTGCGTGGCGCTGGCGGAGCAGGGGGCGCAGTGCGCGGTGAACTGCTCGGGCCGCGCGCTGGAGTGGAGCCCCGCCGCCGCAGAGCTGCCCCCCGACACAGTCATACTGTGAGTGGCCCCGGTGTGTGTGTGTGTGTGTGTGGAAACAAAGTTGCACTGCGTGATCCGGGAACTGTGCACGAGAGTTTGTGTAGTGGTCGGGATTCCTGTTCTGCAGCTCGAACCGTTACTTTTATTTCTCTACTTTTATCTCTCTCTCGCGCGCGCACTCCTTCATCTCGTCGCTTTAAAAAGTTCCACACGTCACGTGCAACATTGTTTATCCTTCATTCGCGAGCGTCGCTCGATATGATCAAAAACTTTATATCACGGTTCTACACAAACACGATATCCAGCTTTGATTAGGAACTCTTCTAGGAAAACTTGTAGAAACGAGAAACGAACATTGGTGATATTTAAAATAAATAAATAAATAAAAACTAAGGCGTCTGAGGGGTCCACATACTTTTAAAAAGTGCTTTTTCCCCCTAAACAAAAAAAAAGAAGATTTGCGTCTCTTAAAAAATAATTTGTAACATCAGCTCGTTTATTTAATCATCACCTCCTGATTTGAGGATTTATTTCAGCTGGACTTTAATCAGTATCATTAACCAGTAACTGTCGACTTGCCCCCAAGGCGATTTCCACGTTCTCCCTGTGCTTGGCGGGTTTTTCCTCTATGTTCTCCGGTTTCCTCCTTTAATCCAAACACATGCAGATCAGGCTGATTGGTGTTCTCTAATTGCCTCTAGTGCGTGAATGTGTGTGAGTGTTGACTGACAGTCCTGCAACGGTTGTAAAAAAAAAAAAGGGGAATAAATACAATGATCACCACTGACCTCCATGGTCCCTAGTTGGAACACAGAGGTTCATGGATGGATGGATGCAATGTTTGTGTATTAAATTAAATATTTATAGCTGTGACCAAAACTGGTAGTGAGTTGTAGAGATAGCAAAAGCAGTTCTACACATATACTGTATTTTGAGGAATGTGGCCTAGAGGTTAGCATGATTGTCTAGCACCTCCACCAATCAGGGTTTGATTCCTGCCTCGGGAATCTGTGTGCGTGAAGTTTGCATGTTCTGGGTTTCTCTTATATTGGCATTCGGAAATTGCCTAGAGTGTGTGAATGCATGTGTGATTGTTGACCGGAGGTCATACCACAGTTGTAAAATGGGAATAAATACAATGGTAATGACCATCGGCCTCTCCGGGCCCTAGTTGTACTGCAGAGATTCCTAGATGGATGATAGAGTGACTTTAGCTTCAATAATAACCTTTTGTGGTAATGGTAGCTGTAGTAATAACCTCGTATTCAAGTACCAACCTTCAAGTATCAAAAGTACAGTGGAACCTCTGGATGTGAATGGCCTCACTTACACATTTTAGCCTTAAAAACTGAAATTTTGCAAGCAATTTTCATAGGCGAATGGAAGAATGAATCAAATCAAATGCTGGGTAAAGTGTGTGTACACCTGGGAGACGTTCAAAAACTTGTTTGTCTCATTGGAAAGCCAAGCGAAGTGAGTTTATGAATTTTTTTGCTTTTTTTCTTTTTCTTTTTTATGCAAGATTTACTTAAGACATATTCTCAAGAAAATTAGCGAACACAATTTTTTCGTTAATAAAGTCAATTGAGGTGTATCCAAAGAATGATTATTTTCATTACTTTGGTCAATAACTGAGGTGATTGCTGATTTGTGTCAGGTTTCAGTTATTTTTGGTGGCCTGATGGTAACTAAAAAAGTAAACAAAAAACTAATCCTTTGTACGGAGTGATTTCATTCGCTAGAGCCTGCGAGTTTAACCCATCAAAAATACCTTTACATTTTATTAGCCTAAAACCACACAAGACTTCAGAAGACAAGAGAGCTGGTTATGTTGTGTTACTGCCATCTGTCCCTTAGTTCTTGTGGGAATGCATCACGGAGGTCGCACATAAATGAAAACAATGATTTTTTTTTCCACAAATTTCTGTGAAATACATAGGCACACATAAAAAATATCACTGAAGCACATTAGCGTTTAATGATACTTTGATGTTAGGAAAAAATAAGCAAAGAAGAGGCCCAAAGGAAAAATCTGTAAAAACAAACAATTACTTTGTGCGAAAAAGATATCAAAATATCACAGAAAGGCGTACTTTGGCATTATTATATACACTATCAGACAAAAAGTTTGGACACACCTTCTTATTCAGTGTTTTTTCTCTTTATTTTGTTGTTTTCAACATTGTATATTAATACGAAGACATCGAAATTATCACAGAACAAATATGGAATTATAGAGTCTACAAAAAAACATGTTAAATAGCCAGAATAAGTTTAATATTTTCACCTGGAATGGTTTTCCAACAATCGTTATAGAGTTCTCAGAGGTGTTGAAAACTTGTTGGCTTCTTTTCCTTTACTCTCCGGTTCAACTCATCCCAAACCATCTAATTTGGATTTGGATCAGGTGCTGGTCACCTGACGCGGCACTCCATCACTCTCCTTCTTGGACAAACAGCTCTTACATTGCCTAGAGGTGTGTTTGGGGTCATTGTCCAGTTGGAAAACAAACTATGGTCTCACTAATTGCAAAACCCTACACCATCTCACCTCCTCCTTCATGCTTCACAGTGGGAAACACACATTCAGGAACCGTCGTTTCCCCCTCTCTACATCTAACAAAGACACAGTGGTTAGTACCAAAAATCTCAAATTTAGACGGTTTTCCACTGACCTAACCTTCCATTCATCGTGTTACTTGGCCAGAGCAAGTCACTTCTGCTTGTTTTTCTTCGGAAGTAATGGTTTCTTTGCCTCAATTCAACCATCAATTCAGCCTGACTCATGCAGTCTCCTCTGAACAGTGGATTTTGAAATATGTCTGCTGCTTGAACTTCAAAAAGCTTTTATGTGGCCACAAATTCTGTAATTGGCGGTTTCTAAGGCTGGGCAATCTAATAAACTTATCCTCTGCAGCAGAGGTAGCACTTGGTCTTCCTTTCCTGGGACAGTCCTCATCATAGCGTTTGATGGTTTTGGTGACTGCAATTCAAAGTTCGTTAGATTCTTTTGGATTGAGAGTGTTTTCTCCTTATTTAACTGAATGCTTCTTTCCATAATATGGATTTGTACAGTAGTTGTGGTAACAAGAATAAGGCTATTGACTCTGTACCCACTCATCCTCTGCGCAAGACAACTGATGTTCTAAAGCACATGTAGAAGGAAAGAAATGTCAGAAGTCAACTCAAGGCAAGGCACAGATGAACACCTCATGAATTCGATAAGAGAACGCCATGAGTGTGCCGAGCTGTCGTTAAAGCTAAATGTAGATACTTTGCATAATCTAAAATATAAAACATAATCTGGGTTGTTTAACACTTTTTGTTTCCTACACAATTCCATAAGTGTTCATTCATAGTTTGGTTATTATTAATGTACAGTGAAAAAATATAAAAAACCACTGAAGGAGAAGGCGTATCCAAACTTTTGCATGGAACGGTGTGTCCTCACCCTGCCTAATTTTCCATTATTTTTCATTTGTTTATTTATTTTTCGTCTTATATTATTCATTTTGGAATCTGTTGGGTATGTATTTCTAAAAGCCTGCAATCGAAGAAGGTTTATAAATTCTTTAAAAGTTGTATTGAGTTGGTCTCGTTTCTGCAACCAAAACAGTAATGCACCGTGTGTTCTGATACATTTCTGCAAAAAACACTATGGATCAATGTGCAATGTGAGTTACAGTTACTCTTCTATTGGATCGGACTACACGGACCAGCCTTCACTCCCCTTGTGCATCAGTGAGCCTTAGCCACCTGTGACCCTGTCACCGGTCCACTGGTTTTCCTTCTTCGGATCACTGAGCACAAGAGCTGCAGTGTTTCAGTCGTCTCGACATCACAATTTGCCCGTAGTCACAGTAGCTAGAGGGATATATTCAGATCACAACCCAATGGAGCATCTTTGTGATGTGCTGGACAAACAAGTCTAAACCTTGGAACTTACAGAACCTACAGGATGTATTGATCCCAGATATCATACAGAGGTCTAGTGCAGTCCATGGCTTGACAGGTCAGGAATAATACAGTACCAGTCAAAAGTTTGGACACACATTCTAAGGAATTTCTTTGGTGATTTATTTTTCACATTTGGAATTAGTTGATTATGTAATTTTAACAGCAACAGTCAGGTGTTATTTTAAGACATGAAGGTCATCTGTTCTGGAACAGTCCAGTATTGTGTCAAGTGCATTGGCAAAACCCATCAAGCACCATGTGCTGTCTCTCATGAAGACCTTCCTAGGAACGCAAGACCAAAACTGAGCTCTGCTGCAGAGGAGAAGTTCATTTAGAGCCTCAGAAATCACAGATGAACAACCAGCACCTCAGATTAGAGCCGTTATGAAGCTTTACAGATCAGAAGTAGCAGAAACATCTCAATATCAACTGTTCAAAGGAGATTATTGCATATTGTGGATGTCGTCCAAAAATGAAATGTCCAAACTTTTGATTGGTAGTGTATGTATATATTACCGTTTGAACAAATACAAAGTTTTACAAAAGGAATTTATAAAATATTTTTGGGCAGAGGAGAGTAAAATACTTACTGTACATATGTCAGACTGAAATACTCTTAATCATCTATAGCATTAGAAATTATAAATTGAAAGATAATAATAATAATAATATATAGAGCTGTGTTCATTTGCTAACTATATTTTAAAGAAGCAAAAACAATAATAATAATAATATTAATAACAGTATGTAATTTAATTTACAATGCACTATAATTATCCCAAACAATTGATATGTACCTTATAGATTCATTGTTACAACAAGGGTAAAAACTACAATTTTATAAAGACAAAAAAAAAAAAGACTTACTCAAAATAATGTACTTACTTATTACTTCTGTTATTTATTATCAGTTACTATTAATTACCTAGCTCTTCTCCATCATGATGTCACACTTTCATATCAACCCTGATAGCATCACCTAGAAAGTGACTGGATTTAATATCTTTTGTCCCATAAAAGATGCGAATCAGGAAATGTTGGCTGCAGCTGATCGTGAGATGCAGCAAGTAAATTAGCCTGAATGAATGTGTTATAAAACCCCATCTGGACCAGTGAAGGGATGTGTGAGAGGCACGAGCCGGTTGTTTGGAGAGGTCAAGTCGCGGAGGCCACGCTCACATGCACCCACACACACTCAGACACACACACACACACACAGGCTCCCGCACGCTAGCCTGCACGGCTCTGAGAGAACATTGCGTTCCCGGGTGCGTGCTGCATGTGTTATCGATTTCCCCCTCCGACCGCCTCATTCCGCGCAAGGGAAGAACCGCTGGACTTTCCAGCTGTGCCGTAGAGTTGAGAGCAGCATCTTTACACACGGGCGTAGCTCTGAGCATCTGCATTGTTTTGATGCTCTTATCTGTACCTCATGTGGTGCGGCGATTTTCACTTCCAGGTCTGTGAGGGGTTTCAGACTTTCATTTTACAACCGAAATGTGTCTTGTCTTGTATTAAAATATGTATAAACGATTTAATTAGCTCAAGGACACACGCTGTGTAATACATGTTTTGGACCACAGAGGTTACTCAGGGTTGATGATGTTGCAGTCACTATGGAAACCGAGGACGCTAACTTTATCTTCATAACTATCATAGCTTTCCAAATGAGAACAGGAGAACGGAATGAGAAGACACTGGTGGGTGAATACGATTTCTGAAAAACCCTTTAGCTCTGATTGTTTCATTGTAGACCTGAAAATTGTGATTTTATTTAAATTTTATTTCCAGTCAAACAAAACTATTACTAATAATACCAATTTCTAACACTATAATCATATTTTTGCATATAAAAACAATCAGCATTAAGAAAAAAACATGAATGTGAATGTAATAAAATATGAAATAAATAGACTTTAAACATCACTTCACCTTAATATATGATTCCTCTTGGCACCGGCGGCTTTATAAACCAAACTGAAAGCGGCTCCGTTTTCCTTTTGCTACCGTCCTTGTTAATATTCTTGGAAACCATGGTGCTATGTCTTCACTAAATCTTCCGTAAAATGCAAAAAAAAAAAAAAAAAAACACACACACACACACACACAAAAAAAAAACCTTGTAAATTTGCTGCACTTGGCTTTCCACTGATGCAAACAAGTTTCGAACGGCTCCCAGACGTACGCGCAACTTAGCCAGCGTTCTAGTCGTCTCGGTTCGGTTGCTCGTATGTCAAAATGCATCGTGTGCAAATTTATAAAAAAAATTCTGCATTATCGCTGATAGATGAATTTTTTAAAGAATTTCACATTTTTATCTAAGTAGTTAAACAGAAAGCTAAGTTCAGTTTGTGTACTTATAAATATTTTACTTGGTAAGGTTGATATTTAAGAGACAGTGAGAATCTGAACACGTGAAGAGTTGCATACACACACACACACACACTTTCTCAGAGGAGGTCTTGATTATCCTGGAAATTCGGTTACTACTGGTTATTCAGTAAGCTCTTCCATTCAACCCAGTGTGTACGCACACACACACACACACACACACACACACACACACACACCTAGAGGAGCTTAGGTTTCAGCTGCGCCTCTCTATATCCTCCCATTCTGTACATCCAGTGTGCAGATTATATAATAACATATAACTGTGTCTCATGACTTCTTCCCTTTTTAATCTGAGTTATATTTCAGAGTTTCTGAGTATCTGACTCCGCACCCCGAGGCACGAGTGTGTCCTTATCACCGACAGCACAGTATATCACCACTAGCCCAGGGATCTGTTCAGTAACTCTGAGGGTTATTATTTGTGAAACTTTTGGAGAACTGATGCTGCAGGAGATAACGAATGGTGAAGGTCATGCAGTAGCGTGATCATGTATGTTTTAACCTCGTTATTAAAGTATGTATTGTGATTTATAGATATTTTAAAATACCTGAAATGTAAATATACAGTATGTTAACTAGACTTCGTGTTACATATGCATGGATGCTTCTAAAAAGGTTCTTACTCATGTTTAGCACAAGTTAGTTTTTTTATGTTCTAACCATGGCTTAGTATCATTACTCTGGATCAGACTTTAAGGCTTTCACTTATGATTAGTCCAAGTCTTTAAGGTTCGCCGGTTTGTTTTGTCCTAGCAGTTAATGATCTAGGATATTGCTTAGTTCTTGTTAGTTCTAGCCTTTAGAGATTTCTCACTCTTGGTTAGTCCCAATTTTACAGAATGTCTCACCCTTGGTTAGTCCCAGGCTTTAAAGATTTCTCACACTTGGTTAGTCCCAGTTGTTGGAGATGTGTCACTCTCAATTAGTCCAAGCCCTTAATCCCAGCCTTTAAAGATGTCTTACTCTCAGTTAGTCCCAGCCTTTAGAGATGTCTTACTCTCAGGTAGTCCCAGCCTGTAGAGATGTCTTACTCTCAGTTAGTCCCAGCCTTTAATCCCAGCCTTTAAGGGTGTCTTACTTTCAGTTAGTCCCAGCCTTTAGAGATGTCTTACTCTCAGGTAGTCCCAGCCTTTAGAGATGTCTTACTCTCAGTTAGTCCCAGCCTTTAGAGATGTCTTACTCTCAGTTAGTCCCAGCCTTTATAGATGTCTTACTCTCAGTTAGTCCCAGCCCTTAATCCCACCCTTTAAGGGTGTCTTACTCTCAGGTAGTCCCAGCCTTTAAGAGTGTCTTACTCTCAGGTAGTCCCAGCCTTTAGAGATGTCTTACTCTCAGGTAGTCCCAGCCTTTAGAGATGTCTTACTCTCAGGTAGTCCCAGCCTTTAAAGATGTCTTACTCTCAGTTAGTCCCAGCCTTTAGAGATGTCTTACTCTCAGGTAGTCCCAGCCTTTATAGATGTCTTACTCTCAGTTAGTCCCAGCCTTTAATCCCAGCCTTTAAGGGTGTCTTACTCTCAGTTAGTCCCAGCCTTTAGAGATGTCTTACTCTCAGGTAGTCCCAGCCTTTAGAGATGTCTTACTCTCAGGTAGTCCCAGCCTTTAGAGATGTCTTACTCTCAGTTAGTCCCAGCCTTTAGAGATGTCTTACTCTCAGGTAGTCCCAGCCTTTAGAGATGTCTTACTCTCAGTTAGTCCCAGCCTTTAATCCCAGCCTTTAAGAGTGTCTTACTCTCAGGTAGTCCCAGCCTTTAGAGATGTCTTACTCTCAGTTAGTCCAAGCCTTTAATCCCAGCTTTTGGAGATGTTTTACTATCAGTTAGTCCCAGCCTTTAGAAATGTCTTACTCTCAGTTAGTCCCAGCCTTTAGAGATGTCTTACTCTCAGTTAGTCCCAGCCTTTAGAGATGTCTTACTCTCAGTTAGTCCCAGCCTTTAGAGATGTCTTATCTTTAGAACTCTCACTCTTGGTTAGATCTCTCTCTCACAGTTAGTCACAGTTTTTAGTGATGTATTTTTTGGTTAGTCCCAGTCTTTAGAAATCTCACTCTTGGGTCGTCCCAGTCTTTAAGAAGCTTTCACTCACGGCTAGTTAAATCTTTAAAAGAATTCAACTTTTAACTTCATTAGTCCCACTGTTTAAGGCTGTCGCACTTGATTAGTTTTTATTTTTAGGGCTCTCACTCTTTTAGGTCCAGGTTATTAGGCTCTGGCTCATATTTAGTCTCAGTCTTTAAGGTTCTTAGGATAGTGCTAGTTAGTATCTGATCTAGAGAATCCTAATCCCCGGCTTTAATGTTCTCCTTCTTGGATAATTCCACTCTTTAAGGATCTCACTCTACCCTCTTTTTGTTAGTTAAAGATTTCTTGGCTCTCAGTCTTAATCAGGTTAGTCCTGATTGTAAATCTTCCATTTTTTCGGGTAGTTACAGTCCTCAAGCTTCTTCAGAGGTGTTTACTTTGATTCGTCCTAACTTTTAGGGCTTTCTTTTCTTTGCTCTTTGCTCCATCTTTCTCTCAGCAGTCACATCGATGCACTGCGTATTTTGCAGCACTCCATTTTTTTCACAGTTCTGGTTTGATCCAGTTGCTACTGCTCTGTGCTGGTGTTATTGGTTTTTCCCATCTCGGGCCTCTTGGCCTTCTGTTCAGGCTCCCAGAATCCACCGGGGACTTTCTATTACCCACAATCCTCGGGGGCTTGGCCACACCAGGCCATGAGAATGCTGTTTATGAAAGAGGAGAGAAAGAGTGAGAGAGAGAGAGATTGAAAGAGAGAGAAAAAGAGTAAGAGTGGAAAGTAGACGCAGTGTTAGTGTTGGAGCGTAAGTGTGTCTAAGTGTGTGTGTGTGTGTGCGCGCGTGCGTTTTACAAGCTGTTTTAGACCAAACTCACTGGCCATATGCGGAGGAGGTTTGTTTTGTTGCCATGGTGATCTCTTATGACATCACCCCTACCCGGATGAACGGACGTTCCAGAAAGTCATAAAGAGAGAAAGAGAGAGAGAGAGAGTTAACCTGACGCCAGATGCAGTCTTAAGGCCCGGAGAAGGATTGGAGCAGGATGTGGAGGCTTTATGCTCACACTGATACAAGTAATATCACCAAATAAAGTTTATTCATTAAAGGTTGCAGAAGCAAACTCCGACCCCTCAGCGTAGGATCAGCACCGGGATATCGTCACTGTTTAGCTGATTGTAGATCAGATTAGATTTAACGTTATTGCGTTTATGCAAAGCATGTCCAAAGCCAATGAACATGTACAGTTACCAGAAGAGCATAAGTGCAAAATTAGTGCAAAATAACAGCGTGGTAAATAGTGATGGGGGAGGGGGAGGGGGTGGGGGGATTCATAACGAGATTTAGTTATAATTCTGAGGGCTGATTCACATATCCTCACACTGACCAAAATCATATAAAAACAAACAACAACTATTAAACCGGGCGACCGGTCAGTGATCAGGATGGTCTGGTGTGGTGGGCTGATTAGTACCGACTCTAAACGACGCACGTCAGCACGTGAACGTCTCAGATCTGCCTTCTTCTCCAACACTCTGAGTGGATTCGTTTTAAATCCACCCATTACACCAGTCTCACACAGCGAGTGTGTGTGTGTGTGAAGTGCGAGTGCAAAGTGTGTGAAGTTTATGAGGCGTGTGTGTGTGAGGCGTGTGTGTGTGTGTGTGTGTGTGTGTGTGTGTCAGCAGGTGTGTGTATGATGTTAATGCTGAGTGTGAGGTGTGTGTGTATGGTGGTAATGGTGTGTGTGTGTGTGTGTATGGTGGGAATGGTGTGTGTGTGTGTATGGTGGTAATGGTGTGTGTGTGTGTGTGTGTATGGTGGGAATGGTGTGTGTGTGTGTGTATGGTGGTAATGGTGTGTGTGTGTGTGTGTGTATGGTGGGAATGGTGTGTGTGTGTGTGTATGGTGGTAATGGTGTGTGTGTGTATGGTGGTAATGGTGTGTGTGTGTGAGTGTGTGTAGTGTAATGGTGTTTGTGTGTGTGTGTGTGTGTGTGTCTGTAGTGTAATGGTGTGTGTGTGTGTGTGTGTCTGTAGTGTAATGGTGTGTGTGTGTGTGTGTGTGTGTGTGTAGTGTAATGGTGTGTGTGCGCGTGTGTGTGTGTGTGTGTAGTGTAATGGTGTGTGCGTGTGTGTGAGTGTGTGTGTAGTGTAATGGTGTGTGCATGTGTGTGTGCGTGTGTGTGTGCGTGTGTGTGTGTGTGTGTGTAGTGTAATGGTGTGTGCGTGTGTGTGTGTGTGTGTAGTGTAATGGTGTGTGTGTGTGTGTGTGTGTGTGTGTAGTGTAATGGTGTGTGTGTGTGTGTGTAGTGTAATGGTGTGTGTGTGTGTGTGTGTGTGTGTGTGTGTGTGTGTGTGTGTAGTGTAATGGTGTGTGTGTGTGTGTGTGTGTGTGTGTGTGTGTGTGTGTGTGTGTGTAGTGTAATGGTGTGTGCGTGTGTGTGTGTGTGTGTAGTGTAATGGTGTGTGCGTGTGTGTGTGTGCGTGTGTGTGTGTGTGTAGTGTAATGGTGTGTGCGTGTGTGTGTGTGCGTGTGTGTGTGTGTGTGTGTAGTGTAATGGTGTGTGCGTGTGTGTGTGTGCGTGTGTGCGTGTGTGTGTGTGTGTGTGTGTGTAGTGTAATGGTGTGTGCGTGTGTGTGTGTGCGTGTGTGTGTGTGTGTAGTGTAATGGTGTGTGCATGTGTGTGTGTGCGTGTGTGTGTGTGTGTAGTGTAATGGTGTGTGCGTGTGTGTGTGTGTGTAGTGTAATGGTGTGTGCGTGTGTGTGTGTGCGTGTGTGTGTGTGTGTAGTGTAATGGTGTGTGCGTGTGTGTGTGTGCGTGTGTGTGTGTGTGTGTAGTGTAATGGTGTGTGTGTGTGTGTGTGTGTGTAGTGTAATGGTGTGTGTGTGTAGTGTAATGTGTGTGTGTGTGTAGTGTAATGGTGTGTGTGTGCGTGTGTGTGTGTGTGTGTCTTCAACATTTTTTAGAAAAACAAACCTCCATGCTGCACAAGCCTACACACACACACACACACACACACACACACACACACACACATGCCGCACCCTGTACAAAGAAGCTTTTGTCACTCTGAGTGCTGGATAGGTTTCATAAAATAGAAAACGACTTGACAAAACAGACAGAGATGGAGACAGAGAGAGTGTGTGTGTGTGTGTGTGTGTGTGTGTGTGTGTGTGTGTAAAGAGTGTATGCAAGAGAGAAATTGTGTGTTACAGAGAGAGAGGGAAAGAAAGTGTGTGTGTACTCACACACTCACACACACTTACACATGCACCGAATCACACACTCAAACACGCACATCTGCTTACACACGCACTCACACAGACACACACACACACGCACTCACACACACACACACAAACGGTCGAGCCGACATCGGTCGGACACATTAAAAGAGATAAAAGCGAGTGTAGCTGTGAGATAAGAGCGTCGCTTCACACACTGAGACTTTTATACTCCATGTGTGTGTGTGTGGTGTGTGTGGTGTGTGTAAGCTGTGGAGGTCGAAAGAGAGTCTGAAGGGCACAAGGGAGATGAAAATGACGGGAGAGAGACAAAACGAAGGATGGGAATTAGTGGGGTATGATGAAGAAAAAGTAAGAGATGGAGGAAGATGGAACAAGAATGAGGAAGATGTGGAGATGAAGGGAGTATAGATGGAGGGAGATAGTGAGAGGTGTGGAGATGGAGGGAGATAGTGAGAGGTGTGGGGATGGTCGGAGATACAGGGAGATGTTGAGATAAATAGAGGAAAATGTGGAGATGGACATGTGAGAATGTTAGAGGGAGATGGAAAGATGAAGAGAGATGTGGAAATGGTAAAAGATGGGGAGATGAAGGAAGATGTGGAGATAGGGGAGATTTGGAGATAAGGGAGATGGAGCGAGATGTGTAGATAAGGGAGATAGATGGGAATGGAGCAAGATGTGTAGATAAGGGAGATGGAGGGGGATGGATGGAGATGTGGAGATACGGGAGATGGAGGGAGATGTGGAGAAAAGGGAGATGGAGGGGGATGGATGGAGTCGTTGAGATACGGGAGATGGAGGGAGATGAGGAGATAAGGGAGATGGAGGGAGATGTGGAGATACGGGAGATGAAGGGGGGTTGGGAGATACGAGAGTTGGAGGGAGATGTGGAGATAAAGGAGATGGAGAGGGATGGATGGAGTTGTGGAGATACGGGAGATGGAGGGAGATGAGATGTGAAGATGGATGGAGATGTGTAGATAAGGGAGATGGAGGGGGATGGATGGAGTTGTGGAGATACGGGAGATGGAGGGAGATGTGGAGATACGGGAGATGAAGGGGGGTTGCGAGATACGGGAGTTGGAGGGAGATGTGGAGATAAAGGAGATGGAGAGGGATGGATGGAGTTGTGGAGATACGGGAGATGGAGGGAGATGTGGAGATACGGGAGATGTGGAGATACGGAAGATGGAGGGAGATGAGGAGATAAGGGAGTTGGAGGAAGATGTGGAGATAAAGGAGATGGAGGAGGATGGATGGAGTTGTGGAGATACGGGAAATGGAGGGAGATGAGATGTGAAGATGGATGGAGATGTGGAGATAAGGGAGATGGAGGGGGATGGATGGAGTTGTGGAGATACGGGAGATGGAGGAAGATGTGGAGATAAAGGAGATGGAGGGAGATGAGATGTGAAGATGGATGGAGATGTTGAGCTGGCAAAAGTTGGAGGGTGATGTGGAGATGGAGTAACACACAAGGATTAAAAGATAACGGAATGGAAAGAGTTATGGAGATAAAGGAAGATGTGCAGATGGAAAGAGATAAAAACAGACATGGGGAGGTGGAGTGGGATGGAGGGAGAGAGAGAGGGATTGATTTTGATCTTGGTGTGAGTTCTTCAGCTGATTAATAAGGGCTGTGTTTTAAATGCTGTGAGAGAGCGTGTCATTACATCTGCTATTGTACACACACACACACAATTAAACACACACCTCGACTTCCATATTTGGGAGCATTTCCTGTACTAAATGACCACAGAGACACAGAGAGAGAGATGGAGAGAGAGAGAGAGAGAGAGAGAGAGAGGGATGAACACGTCTCTCACCACACTGAGTCAGAGTGAGTCGCAGAAATGTGACTCAGTGAATCAGTGATTTGATCAGCAAATGACTCAGTGAATCAGTCTGTAGCTGCTCTGTCTGTACACAACACTATCGGTGTGTGTGTGTGTGTGTGTGTGTGCGTGTGTGTGAAGGTTTGTGTTTCAGGTTGAGTGCGCATTAATTTCTATATGGTGTGTGTGTGTGTGTGTGTGTGTGTGTGTGTGTGTGTAAAAAGGTGAGTGTGTCTGTGTTTGTATAAACGGGTTTGTGTGAGTGTGTGTGTGTGTCTGTGTGTGTGTGTGTGTGTGTGTGTGTGTGTGTGACCAGCTGGATGGCAGACGCTGCATGTAACATGGACAGAATGTCCCAGAGAGAGAGAGAGAGAAACCAGGGAGTAGGAGGCAGGGAGTAGAAAGTTCTTGTCTTTCCACGCACACACACACACACACACACACACACACTTTTTCTCTGCCTAACCTGATTCCTTTCACTTTCTCTCAGTGTGTGGAAAGTCCCTCGTCCAGCTGTTAGAGTGTTGGGTCCACACACACACACACACACACACACACACAGTAGTGTTGCGCCCCTCCTCCTCCTCCTCCTCCTCCTCCTCCTCCTCCAGAATGTCATAAATATGACCTGCTGCCTCTGTTTTTCTTTATTTCCCCCCCACATCAGAGAGCTGACTGTTTAGTCTTGACGTGTGTGTG